>NW_022437104.1:1477119-1488799 GCF_009761245.1 Sapajus apella
TCTAAAAAAAAAAAAAAAAAAAAAAACTATCAGGCTTGAGTGCTCTCTAGGGCAGAAGCCAGGTCCCACTGCCTTTTCTAGGGCTCCCCATCAAATGCTTTGTGTGAATTAGCTCCTTTAATTATCACAACAGGCCCAGCGGTGGTTTACGCCTATAATTCCAGCACTTCAGGAAGCTGAGACGGGTGGATCACCTGAGGTCAGGAGTTCGAGACCAGCCTGGCCAACATAGTGAAACCCCGTCTCTACTTGAAAAAATACAAAAATTAGCTGGGCATGGTCACAGGTGCCTGTAGTCCCAAGTACTCAGGAGGCTGAGACAGGAGAATCGCTTGAACTCAGGAGACAGAGGTTGGAGTGAGCTGAGATCACACCACTGCACTCTAGCCTGGGTGACCCAGCGAGATTCCATCTCAAATAATAATAATAATATTTTTTTGGGGGGGGAGATTTTCTTTTTTCCTATTTTTTTAAATTTTACTTTAGGTTTATACAACATCCAGCATTTCTCCCCATGTTATCCCTCCCCACCCTCCCCACCCCCGGCTGTCCCTCCCCTACCCCCCCATCATTGCAGCCCTGTGTATAATAGCAAAGACCTGGAACCAACCCAAATGCCCATCAATGATAGACTGGACAAAGAAAATAATAATTATTATCACAATCCTGTAAGAAGAGTGTGAATGTCTTCCATTTGTCCAATGAAGAACCTGAGGCTCAGAGAGGGGTGATAGCTAGCCTTAGGTTGTCTAGCTGGGAGGTGAGAGAGCTGAGGCTGACCTCATAGCGGTTATTTCCCTTGTACGTGCTGCCTTGGCTGTTGTGTATGGCTGTACAGTTTATGCACTGCACAAGCATGCCCAGTCCAGAGGATGAGTAGAGTCTGGGCTGAACTCTAACCTAAGATCCACTCAACAAGCTGGCTGCCTCTTGGTAAATCTGTGTCTATCTGGAGGAAGAGGCTCATTTTTCTAATTTGGTTTTTTTTTTTTTTTTTTTTTTGAGACGGAGTTTCACTCATGTTACCCAGGCTGGAGTGCAATGGCGCGATCTCGGCTCACCGCAACCTCCGCCTCCTGGGTTCAGGCAATTCTCCTGCCTCAGCCTCCTGAGTAGCTGGGACTACAGGCACGCACCACCATGCCCAGCTAATTTTTTGTATTTTTAGTAGAGACGGGGTTTCACCATGTTGGCCAGGATGGTCTCGATCTCTTGACCTCGTGATCCACCCGCCTCGGCCTCCCAAAGTGCTGGGATTACAGGCGTGAGCCACCGCGCCCGGCCTCATTTTTCTAATTTGTTCTCCCATGTAAAAATTCTTCAATCTCACCTTAACCTCTGATTCTTTGGTCCCACCACCTTTTAATTAACTGTCCCTCAGTCCCCTCATGTCCTCACTTCCCTCCTTACCCAGTATGGTAGGAAGAATTCTCTGATGACCCTCATAGTATGTCTACGCCCTGTTATCATGCCCTATATAATCCCCTTCCCTTGAAGGGGGTGGGAGTTGTGACTTGCTTCTAACAGAAAGAATATGGCCAGGATGGCTGGGTGCGGTGGCTCACGCCCAGCACTTTGGGAGGCCGAGGAGGGTGGATCATGAGGTCAAGAGATCGAGACCATCCTGGCCAACATGGTGAAACCCCGTCTGTACTAAAAATACAAAAATTAGCTGGGCATGGTGGTGTGTGCCTATAGTCCCAGCTACTCGGGAGGCTGAGGCAGGAGAATTGCTTGAACCTAGGAGGCGGAGGTTGCAGTGAGCTGAGATCATGCCACTGCACTCCAGCCTGGTGCCTGGTGACAGAATGAGCCTCTATCTCAAAAAAAAAAAAAAAAAAAAAGAATATGGCCAGGATGATAGGATTTCACTCCTCTGATTTGCCCTGTCTCTCTCTCTCCATATAGCTATGGCTCCATCTTGCTGGCAGGCAAATAACTCAAACTGATGGCTTTGAAGAAGCAAGAAGCTGCTACGCTGTAGCGTACTACCTATGGAGATGGCCACATGGCAGCCGGCACCTAGGGTCTGAGGGCTTTAGTTCTACAGCCACAAAGAACTAAATTCTGCAAACAACCATGTGAGTTTGAAAGAGGATCCAAACCTCATATGACGCCGTAGCCCTGGACAATATCCTGATTGCAGCCTGTGTGACCTGAACAGATAATACAGCTAAGCTGTGCCTGGATTTCTAACCCATGGAAACTGGGAGATAATAGGTATGTTTTTGTAAAGCTGTTAAATTTGCAGTAATTGCTTATGTGGCAATAGAAAACTAATACACCTAGCTTAGATTTCCTTATCCGTCATTATAATCACTCCCTTGCAAACATCCTTACCATTCTTGCCCTTGTGGCCAACAGATGCTAAAGCGACCTCCAGTAATCCCCACCACCTGGTGTTTATGTCCTGTGTAGTCTTCTGGAGTGTCAGCAGGACCTGTGACTTGCCTCTAGCCTTCTAGAATATGGCAGGCCAGGTGCAGTGACTCATACCTGTAATCCCAGCATTTTGGGAGGCTGACGTGAGAGCATCTCTTGAGCCCAGGAGTTTAATACCAGCCTGGAAAACATGGCAAGACTGTTTAGACCAAAAAAAAAAAAAAAATTTTAAATGAAAAACTATAGAATATGGCAAAGGTGATGGGATGTCACTTTGCTGAGATTCCATCTTGGTATACTAGAGTTATAGAGATTCTCTTTTGCCAGCTTTGAAAAAGTAAGCTGGCAAGTTATGAGAGGGCCACGTGGCAAGGAACTCATTACTTGCAGTTGCAAGCCATCTCTGGATGAAAAACTAGCAAGAAAAGGAGGATCTTGGTCCTATAGCTTGAAGATTAATTCTTCCTTGATATGATATAGGAGATGTTAAACAAAAGATGAATTCTTCCAACAACCTGAGGGAGCTTGGAAGCAGATATTTTCCCCAGTTAAGCCTCTAATGAGACTGCAGCCCTGATTGACACCCACAATGCAGCCTAGTTAGACCCTGAAAGAGAGGACCCAGATAATTTGTTCCTAGACTCTTGACTCGCAGAAACTGTGAGATAATACATGTGTGTTGTTGTACGTCTCTAACTTTGTGGTAACTTGTTATGCAGCATAGAAAACAAATACAGCTCCTCTCTCTCATCTTTGTACTCATGTGGCCAAACACAACCCGAGTTACTCTGTACCTCCGTATGACAGCAGCTGAATGCTGTTAGAGAAAACAAAATAAAACAAAAGCCCACACAAGCCAATGATTTCACTCTAAAGCATTGATTGCAGACCTCAAATAGGTATTACTAGCGCAGCAATCCTGCTATGAACACCTCCCCACTATCAGAGATAACTATTTTTTTTTGAGACAGGGTCTTGCTCTGTTGCCCAGGCTGGAGTGCAGTGGCTTGATCTTGACTCACTGCAACCTCTGCCTCCCGGGTTCTAGCGATTCTCCTGCCTCAGCCTCCCGAGTAGCTGGGACTACAAGCGCCCACCACGGTGCCCAGCTAATTTTTGTTTTTTTAGTTGAGATGGGGTTTCACCATCTTGATCATGGCTGGTCTCGAGCTCCTGACCTCAAGCGATCCACCCACCTTGACCTCCCAAAGTGCTGGGATTACAGGCGTGAGCCACCGCGCCCAGCCAGAGATAACTATTTCACACCTCCTCCTCTCCTCCCAATCCTTGCTCATCCCAGCCTCTATCCTCACCTTCAGTTGATGGCCTCACAATACCCTTCATTAAGAAGGTAGAGCTGGTACACAAAGAGAAATAAGACAAAAAGAAAAAAAAAAAGAAGGTAGAGCTGGGCAAAGTGACACACACCTGTAGTCCTAGCTACTTGGGAAGCTAAGGCGAGCTTGTGAGAATCACTTAAGTTTAGGAGTTCCAGCTTACAGTGAGCTATGATGGCACCATTGCACTCTAGCCTGTGTGACAAAGTGAGACCCTGTCTCAAAAAACAAAAAACAAAAAAAAAAAAAAGAAGAAGAAGAAGTGAGATACAAAACTCAAATGGGAATTTCCTTATCTCACCATGAAATCTACAATCTTCTCTGCACCCAACCTCCCCTTCTGACTTCTCACATGGAGAAACTGTCCCTTCTCATATCAAAGACCGGGCCCTCTACTTTGGGTTTTGGCCCCTCTCATCTACTCAAAAGCTTTGCTCCTCGGGTGAGTCTCATGTCACCAGCATCACCAGCTTCTCCTCTTTGAGCCCATTCTCATCATCACATGCACATGCTTTATTATATACCACCTCTTTTTTTTTGAGACAGAGTTTTGCTCTTGTTGCCCAGGCTGGAGTGCAATGGTGCGGTCTTGGCTCACTGCAACCTCCACCTCCTGGGTTCAAGCGATTCTCCTGCCTCAGCCTCCTGAGTAGCTGGGATTACAGGCATCTACCACCATGCCAGGCTAATTTTTTGTATTTTTAGTAGAGACAGGGTTTTGCCATGTTGGCCAGGCTGGTCAGGAACTCCTGACCTCAGGTGATCCACCCGCCTCGGCCTCCCAAAGTGCTGGGATTACAAGCATGAGCCACCGCACCCAGCCCTAATTCTGTATTTTTAGTAGAGACGGGGTTTCACCATGTTGGCCAGGCTGGTCTCGAACTCCTGACCTCAGGTAATCCACCCACCTTGGCCTCCCAAAGTGCTGGGATTACAGGTGTGAGCCACCGCGCCTAGCCAATATACCATCTTTAAGAGCCCCCCTTGAATTCCATGAGCTCTTCCTACTACTGCCTATTTCTCTGTTCTTCTCACGGCAAACCTTCGCCAGATGTAAGTTACACATTACTGTCTCCACTTCATTTCCCACTCTTCAACCAACTGCCGTCTAGCTTCATACCACTCCATAGAACCCACACTTGTCAAAGTCACCAAAGACTTCATGTCAAATCCAACAGACAGGTTTTTTTTTTTTTTTTTCTCATCCTACTTGTCCTTTCAGTAGCATCTGGTAATCGACAATCCCTCCTAGAAACACGTCTGTTTCTTCTGTCTCCTTTGCTGACCTCTAAATGTTGAAGTTCTCTGAGCTTGTAGAACCAACTGCCTCCTTGTCATCCCCACTAGATTATCTCACAAGCAACTGAAATTGAACATGTCTAAAACAGAAATCTTGATATTCTCCCCCAACTCTTTCCCTCATCTCACCTTCTCCCATCTGTATAACCAGCAGTTACTGAACTAGAAAGCTGAGAATCATCCCTTCCCTCACCTCCTTTACACTGTTTATTATGGAGTACTGTTGGTTCTCCCTCTAACATTTATCCTGAATTTGTCCACATTTCTCTGTCTCCACTATTGCTGATCTACACTAAACCACCATTGTCTCTTGTTTGAACTTTTTTTTTTTTTGAGATGGAGTTTCACTCTTGTTGCCCAGGCTGGAGTGAAATGGCACAATCTCGGCTCTCTGCAACCTCTGCCTCCCGGGTTCAAGCAATTCTCCTGCCTCAGCCTCCCGAGTAGCTGGGATTACAGGTGTGTCACTACTCCTGGCTAACTTTTTTGTATTTTTAGTAGAGATGGGGTTTCATCCTGTTGGCCATGTTGGTCTCGAACTCCTGACCTCAGGTAATCTGCCCACCTCAGCCTTCCAAAGTGCTGGGATTACAAGCGTGAGCCACCACGCCTGGCTATTTTGTTTTTTTTTTTTTAGCAGAGATGGGGTTTCATCATGTTGGCCAGGTTGGTCTCGAACTCCTGACCTCAGGTGATCTTCCTGCCTCAGCCTCCCAAAGTGCTGTGATTATGGGTGTGAGCCATTGTACACAGCTTGTTTGTACTATTATAGTAGCTTCCCAATGCTCTCTGCTTCCACTTCTGCTCTTCTATAATTTCTTCTCCATATAATAGCCAAAGTGATATTTCAAAAACGTAAGTCAGATGACTTCATTCCTTGGCATAGAAGATTTTCCGTTGTATTTAAAATAAAATTCAAACTTCTTGCCATGAGTAACAGGGCCCCTACCTGTGTCATTCACCTCATTGCCTGTAGCTCTTTCCCTCTCATACTAAGCACTGTCACCCTGGCCTTTGGGTTTGTTCTTCCCTTTTCTTGGAATCTTCTTCCTCTGGCCGTCCTTAAATTTTTTTTTTTTTTTTTTTTTTTGAGATGGGGTCTTGCTCTGTCACCCAGGCTGTAGTGCAATGGCTTGATCTCGGCTCACTGCAACCTCTGCCTCCCAGCTTCAAGCGATTCTCCTGCCTCAGCCTCTCGAGTAGCTGGGATTACAGGTGCATGCCACCACACCTGGCTAATTTTTATATTTTTCAGTAGAGATGGGGGTTTCACCATGTTGGCCAGGCTGATCTCAAATTCCTGACCTCAGGTGATCCACCTACCTCGGCCTCCCAGAGTGCTGGGATTACAGGCATGGCCTACCTTAAATGTTATATCCTCAGAAGTGCCTTCCCTGACCACCCTCCCTCCACCGTTATCCTCACTCAAATGTAAGTCCTGTGGAAACAGAGCCTTTGCCTGTCTTATTGGCTCCCAGTGCTTGGCACATCATCAGCATTCAATCAATATTTAATGAATGAGTGAATAAATGAGGCAGTTTCTCTGAGGATCTGAGTACAATGTATCCAGGTGTAAGGATGGAGACTGGTGGTGTGAAAGGTAAAATGCAGTGGACAATTGAGATTATTTTATTCAGGCCATTGCAATAGGGAGACCATAAACTATCGAGAAACATCTCAAAGAAAAGGAAGAAGACTGGAATTTTATGGAGGCAAGTAGATAAGGGTTGACAATCTCAGAATCTTATGGGGCAATCAGGAAGGATAAAGACAGGTTTTGTCTGCGTCATTGAGGAAAGGTGAAGGTGAGTCTCATCTTGGCCTATGTGGAAGTAGGGAGGTCTTTTGTGGTGAGCCCTTTCTGCAGAGCAAAAGGGTGGGGGAATTTTTTTATTTTTTATTATTTTATTATTTTTTGAGACAGAGTCTCACTCTGTCACCCAGGCTGGAGTGTAGTGGTGCGATTTTGGCTCACTGCAGCCTCTGCCTCCCTGGTTTAAGTGATTCTCCTGCCTCAGCCTCCCGAGTAGCTGGGACTACAGGTGCGTACCACCACGCCCAGCTAATTTTTTGTATTTTTAGTAAAGACAGGGTTTCACCATGTTGGCTAGGCTGGTCTCGAACTCCTGACCTCAAGTGATCGCCCACCTCAGCCTCCGAAAGTGCTGGGATTATAGGCGTGAGTCACCACACCTGGCCTATTTTTTATTTTTATTAATCTTTTATCTTTGTTTTGTTTTCCAATTCAGACCTATAGAAGGGTTGGGAAATTTTTGACCATGGCTGATTTCCAGGAATACAGGGTTCAGATAAGTTTCAACATTGTCAGTGGTTATCTCAGTTTCCCTATAGGGGCTTCGTCTAGAGATTTCAATCTGGGGAATCAGTTTGGTGGCCTATTCTAGGCACTCACTCTGGAGGCCTATTCTTGGGTTCAATCTGAACAACCTGAGTGGACCATCTAGGGCTGTCATTGCAGGTCAGTTAGTCTGAGGTCCTAGCCTGAAGGACTCAATTTGAGGACTTCCATTTGGCAGATTAGTTTCAGAGAACTCTAGCTGGGAAATTTAGTCTGTAGAACTCATTTTAGAGGCTCTGACTGCGAGGGATACTCTGTCTACTAGGCACAGTCAAGGGGCTCATTCTGGATATGACAGGTTGGTGCTCCATCCAAGGGTTCATTCTAAGGTTGATAGTATGACTTTCATTCTGCAGAGCTCAGAGTATGGCTTTGGTATGGAAATCTGAAACTTCATTCTGCAAACTGAGTCTCGTACTGAGCTTGGGGAACTTCTTCAGGGGGCTCTGGGTCTTTTCTCTGGGGACATCATTTTAGGGGTTTGGTCTAGAAACCGTTTGGGCCACCTGCTTTATGGTAGTTTGTCCAGAGGCTCAGGCACTGGGAGCTTAGCACGTGAGATTGATCTCATTGTATTAGTCAGTCAGGAGCTCTGTCTGGATCACTCACTATTGGGTGCTCAGCATAGGCATTCAGACTTTCTTTTTTTTTTTTTTTTGACAGAGTCTCACTCTGCTGCCCAGGCTGGAGTGCATTGGAATGATCTTGGCTCACTGCAACCTCTGCCTCCCGGGTTCAAGTGATTCTTCTGCCTCAGTCTCTCGAGTAGCTGGGATTACAGGCGCCCGCCACCACACCCAGCTAATTTTTTGTATTTTTAGTAGAGATAGGGTTTCACCATGCTAGTCGGGCTGGTCTTGAACTCCTGACCTCAAGTGATCCTCCCACCTCGGCCTCCCAAAGTGCTGGGATTACAAGCGTGAGCCACCCTGCCTGGCCATGGGCATGTTATTTCCAGGCTCAGACATTAGGTTTTCAGTCTGACGGATGCTGTTTCAGAACATGGGCTCAGTCTACACTTTCAGCGGGGGGACGAGTTTGTGGCTTTAGTATGTGATGGGTTCTTCTGGGAACTCACTCTGGGTCCACTTGCAGGATATGAGTCCCCACACTCCAAGGAGCTAGGTTTGGGGACTCATTCCTATGGCTCTACCTAAACGCTCATTATGGGCATTATGGGGACATGACTTTAGGGTTAAGGGTTTACATGTTGATGGTTCACTTTTTTTTTTTTTTTTTGAGACAGGATCTGGCTCTGTCACCTATGCTGGAGTGCAGGGCTGCCATCTCTGCTCACTGCAACCTCCGCCTCCTGGGCCCAAGCTGATCCTCCAACCTCAGCCTCCAGGGTAGCTGGGAAACGGCAGGCATGCGCCACCACGTCCTGCTAATTTTTATATTCTTTGCAGAGACAGGGTTTTGCTATGTTGCCCAGGCTGGTCTCAAACTCCTGGACTCAGGCAATTTGCCCAGATGGTTCACTTTTGAGACACTCCTTCTAGGGCTTCAGTTGGGAGAGGATTTGATATGGGAGCCTGACATTTTGTCTGATATATGACTACATCTCTCACCAAGTAAGTGCCAGTTTCAGAGCTCAGCCTGCTCAGGTATTAGAAGCTTAGTCTGGAGATTTTAGCCTGAGGTCAAGCCTAGGCGATGTGGATGTCATGGCCTCACCCAGCGATGTCTGTCTGGTGGGCTCTGTCTTGGGATCCCAGGCTTGGTCCTTATCTGAAATTGACTATCTGGAAGCATCCTCTGCACATTCAATCTCGTGGTTCAACCTGCATTTTAATCTTGGAGCTCAGTCTGAGGTGTTGTGTTAGGGGCTGAGTTTGGGCGTAGGCTTTGAGAGTTCAGTCTTAGACATGTCAGTATGGCCACCTGAAGACTTCATGTAGCTTGAAGTGTTTGCTCTAGGGTAGGGTACTTAAACTGGGATACATGGACTTATAAAGCATCATGCATAGAATTTTGGGGTATCTGTGTCTCTCTTTTCTCCCTCCCTTCCTTTTTTTTTTTTTTTTTTTTAATGGCTTCTCACTCTGTTGCCCAGGCTGGAGTGCCGTGGCGCCATCTCGACTCACTGCAACCTCCGCCTCCCAGCTTCAAGAAATTCTCCCACTTCAGCCTCCTGGGTAGAGTAGCTAGAACTACAGGTGTGCACCACCACGCCTGGCTAATTTCTGTATTTTTAGTAGAGATGGGGTTTCACCCTATTATCCAGGCTGGTCTCGCCCTCTTGACTTCAGGTGATCCACCCACCTTGGCCTCCCAAAGTACTGGGATTACAGGTGTGAGCCACCGCGTGAGGCCTGATTGCAATTTTAAAATTTGCAAAGAAATATACAACTTGGAATGGTGTTTTTGTAATATTTTGATAACTGTATTTTGGTGTTTTTGTAATATTTTGATAACTGTATTTTAACACACTTGAATTCCTTTGTAAACCTATATTTTATTTTATGCATTTAAAAACATTATTCTGTGCTAGGCTCATGCCTGTATTCCTAGCACTTTTGGAGGCTGAGGGAGGATCACTTGAGCCCGGGAGTTTGAGATCAGCCTGAGAAACATAGTGAGAAACTGGTCTCTGCAAAACAATTTTTTTTCCCACCTAGGCTGGAGTGCAGTGGTGCAATCTCAGTTCACTGCAACCTCCGCCTCTTGAGTTCAAGAGATTCTCCTGCCTCAGAATTTTTTTTTTTTATTCCCCACTCTGCTGGTAGAAATTTTAAAAATAAAATAAAATAAAAACATTCTGGGAAGGGCTATATTGACTTTACCAGATTGCCGATGGGGGTTCAACTCACAGAAAAGTGAAGAAGTTTGTTACTTAGGATACTTGGCCTTGGACATCAGTCTCAAAGCTAAATCTCAGGGTTCGTTCAGAGGCCTTGGTTTCTTATGTCCCAGAGAGGGACTCCATGTGTAGGGAAATATAGCAGGCATAGTCTCTCTGTGTATGTTTGAGGCCTCAGACTGTGGGAACTTGAACTGAGGTTTTCAATATCTTCACTTGGGCCTCTCTGGACTCAAACTACATTGCTCACTCTACAAAAAATGAGTCTCTGGAGCTACGGAGAAGGCTATGCCCCTGAGGTTCTCTTTCAGCCTGGAACTGCTCATAAGTATCATCACACACCATGTTGCTTCCTGCCTCTGTGTATTTGCACACGTTTTTTTCCCTTGCACAGAAGGCTCTTTCCTCCTTTTAGTAACACCTTCCACCCCCATACACACACACTCCCCATCAGGCAGCAAAATTCTACTCAAACTTTTTTTTTTTTTTTTTTTTTTTAGACAGAGGCTTGCTCTGTCGCCAGGCGCCCAGGCTGGAGTGCAGTGGTGCAATCTCGGCTCACTGCAATCTCCGCCTCCTGGGTTCAAGCAATTCTCCTGCCTCAGCCTCCAGAGTAGCTGGGTCTACAGGCGTGCGCCACCACCTCCAGCTAATTTTTGTATTTTTTAGTAGAGACGGAGGTTTCACCATGTTGGCCAGGATGGTCTTGATCTCTTGACCTCATGATCTGCCCACCTCAGCCTCCCAAAGTACTGGGATTACAGGCGTGAGCCACCGCGCCCGGCCAATTCTACTCAAACTTTTAAGAATCAGCAGGCATTGCACAGAGATAGATTTATCATAGAATTTATCTATTTGAAGAGTGTTTAAGATTTGTCTGGCCGGGCGCGGTGGCTCACGCCTGTAATCCCAGCACTTTGGGAGGCCGAGGCGGGTGGATCACGAGGTCAAGAGATGGAGACTATCCTGGTCAACATGGTGAAACTCCGTCTCTACTAAAAATACAAAAAACATTAGCTGGGCATGGTGGCACGTGCCTGTAATTCCAGCTACTCAGGAGGTTGAGGCAGGAGAATTGCCTGAACCCAGGAGGCGGAGGTTGCGGTGAGCCAAGATCGCGCCATTGCACTCCAGCCTGGGTAGCAAGAGTGAAACTCCGTCTCAAAAAAAAAAAAAAAAAAAAATTTGTCTGGCTGGGCGCAGTGGCTCAGGCCTGTAATCCCAGAACTTTGGGAGGCCAAGGTGGGCGGATCACCTGAGGTTGGGAGTTCAAAACCCGCCTGGTCAATGTGGAGAAACCCCATCTGTACTGAAAATACAAAAAAAAAAAAAAAAAAATTAGCCAGGCGTGATGGCAGGTGCCTGTAATCCCAGCTACTTGGGAGGCTGAGGCAGGAGGATCACTTGAACCCAGGAGGCGGAGGTTGTGGTGAGTTGAGATCGCACCATTGCACTCCAGCCTGGGCAACAAGAGCGAAACTGTCTCAAAAAAAAAAAAAA
>NW_022437104.1:1488899-1565398 GCF_009761245.1 Sapajus apella
CCTCATCCAAGGGGGCGGAGGTGGGGGGGGACCAGAAAACGCCCCATCACCCCCACCCCGGGAAAAAAAAAAAAAAACCCCCCTCAAAAAAAAAAAAAAAAAAAAAAAAAAAACAAGTTTGTCACTGCGCAAGAAAAGTTAAAATAACCTGAAATCTTACAGCTCACATGTAAAAGAAACTAGAAGTTTTCCCGAGTTTTACAACAATCTTAAAATGTACTTTACTAATAATGAGTTGTGAAATTGAAACTTTTCTAAAATACCAATAATAAAAAAAATTTGCTCAATTGAAATCAATTGAATTCTTTGTATTTTCTCTAGAAAACATTATAAAATACTTGTCATATGAAGAAGATATCAAAAAATTTATAGAACTCTTTGATATCAAAAAAATGTAGAAAAATTAGTAGAGAGGTGAGTCAGGTAATTAATAAGAATATTTTATTCTGGCCGGGTGCGGTGGCTCATGCCTGTAATCCCAGCACTTCAGAATGGTGAATGGTGAGGTGGGTGGCTCACCTGAAGTCAGGAGTTTGAGACCAGCCTGGCCAACATGGTGAAACCTCGCTTCTACAGAACAAAAACAAAACAACAACAAAATAATGTTTTATTTTTCTGGATTAGAAGATGTTTGTGACATTTGTCAGTTTTGAAGAATTTGTAATTTGTAAATTAGATTTCTAATTTTAAGGAAACACTTTCATCAATAAATCAACAAATAAGTAAAGTATACAATTCAATGGCTTTTAGTATAGTTTCTTCTGATTTGCTCCTCAGCTTCCTCCTTAGCCTTCTCGCTGTGTGTTCACATGGTTGTCTCTGTGTGCACACCTGTCTGGTGTCCCTCTTTGCCTGTGTCCTCATCTCTTCTTCTTATTATTATTATATTTCATTGTTTTTGTTTTTGAGATAGGGTTTGTTCTGTCGCCCATGCTGGAGTGCAGTGGTGCAATCATAAGTTACGGCAGCCTCAACCATCTGGACTCAAGTGACCTTCCCTCCTCAGCCTCCCGAGTAGCTGGGACTACAGCCATGATGCCTAGCTAATTAAAACAAAATTTTCTTGGCCGGGCGTGGTGGCTCACGCCTGTAATCTCAGCACTTTGGGAGGCTGAGGCGGGTGGATCACGAGGTCAAGAGATCGAGACCATCCTGGTCAACATGGTGAGACCCCGTCTCTACTAAAAATACAAAAAATTAGCTGGACACGCGCCTGCAATCCCAGCTACTCAGGAGGCTGAGGCAGGAGAATTGCCTGAACTCAGGAGGCGGAGGTTGCAGTGAGCCAAGATCGCGCCATTGCCCTCCAGCCTGGGTAACAAAAGCGAAACTCCATCTCAAAAAATTTTGTAGAGATCAGGGTCTTGTTTGTTGCCCAGGATGGTCTTGAACTCCTGGCCTAAAGCAATCTGAGCCATGGCACCGAGTTCTAATCTCCCCTTCCTTAATAGGACATCAGTCATATGAATTAGGGCCCACCCATACAACCTTGTTTTACCTTAATTACCTTTTTAAAGGCTCTATCTCCCAATACAGTCACATTCTGAGTTACTGGGGGTTAGGGTTTCTACATATGAATTTGGGGGGTAGTGAACACAAATTAGCTCATAACAGCAACCATTACCTCATCTAGTTTTTAGAACATTTTCAACACCCCCTAAAGTAGCCCTGAAGCCATTTAGAAGTCACATCTGCTCTTTCCCCATCGAAGCCCTGGGCAACCATTCATCTATTTTCTGTCTCTGTAGATTGACCTATTCTGTATATTTCATATAAATGGTATCATACAATATATGGTCTTTTTTGACTGGTCAATAATTATACGTCATCTTTCATTCCTGATTTCAGTAATTTGAGTCGTCTTTCTTTTACTTCTTCCTTAGTCTAGCTAAGGGTTTGTAAATTTTGTTGATCTTTTCAAAATAACTGAACTTGGCCAGTTACAGTCGCTCACATCTGTAATCCCAGCACTTTGAGAGGCTGAGGCAGATGGATTGCTTGAAGTGAGACACCCCCTCCCAACACACACGCGTGCACACACACACACACAAAGTAGCCGGGCAGGGTGGCCTATTCCCGTAGTCCCAGCTACTCAGGAAGCAGAGGCAGAAGGATCCCTTGACCTCAAGAGTTTGAGGCTGCAGTGAGCAATGTTTGCACCACTGCACTCCAGCCTGGGCAACAAAAAAAAGACTTCGTCTCCAAAAAAAAAAAAATAAATAAATAACTAGCCAGGCCCGGTGGCTCACCCCTGTAATCCCAGCACTTGGGAAGGCCGAGGTGGGCAGATCACTTGTGGTCAGGAGTTCAAGACCAGCCTGACCAACAAGGAGAAACCCTGTCTCTACTAAAAATACAAAATTAGCTGGTCGTGGTGGTGTGTGCTTGTAATTCCAGCGACTCAGAAGGCTGAAGCGGGAGACTAATTTGAACCTGGGAGGCAGAGGTTGTAGTGAGCTGAAATTGCACCACTGCACTCCAGCCTGGGTGACAGAGCCAGACTCCATCTCAAAATCAAAACAAAACAAAACAAAACCCTGACTTTCGGTTTCACTGTTTTTTCTTTTCTCTATTGTTTTTTAATTCTCTATTTCATTGATTTCTGCTCTAATATTTATTATTTCCTTTCTCATGATCGCCTTGGGAATACTTTGCTCTTTTCTGGTTTCATTAGGTGGAAGCTTAGGTTATTAATTTGATATCATTCTTTCATTTTTTATTGTTTTGAGACAGGGTCTTGCTCTGTCCCCAGGGTTTTACCATGTTGGCCAGTCTGGTCTCAAACTCCTGACCTCAAGTGATCTGCCCACCTTGGCCTTCCCAAGTGCTGGGATTACAGGCGTGAGCCACCAGGCCTGGCCAATTGTTTTTTTTAGAGATGAAGTGTTTTTTGTTGCCTAGGCTGGAGTGCAGTGGCACGATCACGGCTGACTGCAGCCTTGAACTCCCAGGGTCAAGCAATCGTCCCACCTCAGCCTCCTGAGTAGCTGGTACTACAGGCATATGCCACCACACCCAGCTAATTTTGTTTGTTTGTTTGAGACAGAGTCTCACTGTGTTGCCCAGGCTGGAGTGCAGTGGCATGATCTTGGCTCACTGCAACCTCTGTCTCCCAGGTTCAAGTGATTCTCATGCCTCAGCCTTCCAAGTAGCTGGGATTATAGGCATGTGTCACCATGCCCAGCTAATTTTTATATTTTTAGTAGGGACAGGGTTTAACAATATTGGCCATGCTGGTCTCAAACTCGTGACATCAGGTGAAATGCCTGCCTTGGCCTCCCAAAGTGCTGGGATTACAGGTGCGAGCCACCATGCCTGGCCTAAGTTTTAATTTTTTTTTTTTTTTTTTTTTTTGAGACAGAGTCTCGCTCTTTCTCCCAGGCTGGAGTGCAATGACGCGATCTCAGCTCACTGCAACCTCTGCCTCTCGGGTTCAAGCCATTCTCCTGCCTTAAAGCTCCCAAGTAGCTGAGATTACAGGTGTCTGCCACCATGCCTGGCTAATTTTTGTATTTTTAGTAGAGACGGGGTTTCATCATGTTGGCCAGTCTGGTTTCAAACTGCTGACCTCAACTGATCTGCCTGCCTCAGCCTCCCAAAGTGCTGCGATTACAAGCATGAGCCACCACACTCGGCCTAATTTTTTTTTTTTTTTTTTTTTTGAGACGGAGTTTTGCTCTTGTTACCTAGGCTGGAGTGCAATGGCATGATCTCGGCTCACTGCAACCTCCACCCCCCGGGTTCAAGCAATTCTCCTGCCTCAGCCTCCCGAGTAACTGGGACTATAGGCGTGCGCCACCATGCCCAGCTAATTTTTGTATTTTTAGTAAAGATGGGTTTTCACCATGTTAACCAAGATGGTCTCGATCTCTTGACCTCGTGATCCAACTGCCTCAGCCTCCGAAAGTGCTGGGATTATAGGTGTGAGCCACCGCGCCCGGCCACCCGGCCGAATTTTTAACATTTTTTGTAGAGATAGGGTTCTCACTATGTTGCCCAGGCTGGTCTCGAACTCCTGAGCTCAAGCCATCCTCCCAAATCAACCTCCCAAAGTGCTTGGATTACAGGCATCAGCCACCACACCCGGCTCTTCTTTTTAAATACACATGCTTACAGCTAAAGATTTTCCTCTAAGTGTTGCCTTAGCAGCATCTCATACATTTTGTTATGTTACATTTTTGTTTTCATTCATTTAGAGTGTTTTCTAATTTTCTTTGTGATTTTTTTCTTTGATCCATTTGTTATTTAGGAGTGTGTTAATTTCCACAACTTTGTGAATCTCATAAGTTTCTTTTTACCAATTTTTAACTTCCTTCCATTGTGGTCAGACAACATACTTTGTATGTTCAATTCTGTTAAATCTGTTGAGGCCTGTTGTATGGCCTAGTGTATGATCTGTTCTGGAGAATATTCTTGTGATCTTCAGAAAAATGTGTACAGTTATCCGTGGGAGAGTGGTTCCACGACCTTTGGAGTATACCAAAATCCATGGATGCTCAAGCCCCTGATATAAAATGGTGTAGTATTTGCGTATAACCCATGAATATCCTACTGTATACTTTAAATCATTTCCAAATGGTGATTCACACCTCTAATCCCAGCAATTTGGGAGGCCAAGGCGGGTGGATCGCTTGAGCCCAGGAGTTTGAGACCAGCCTGGGCAACATGGCGAAACCCGTCTCTACTAAAAACACAAAAATTAGCCTGCTGTGGTGGTGGGCACCTGTAATCACAGGTATTTGGGAGGTTGAGGCAAAAGAATTGCTTAAAACTGGGAGGTGGAGGTTGCAGTCAGCGGAGATCATGCCATTGCAACTCCAGCCTGAGCCACAGAGTGAGACTCAAAATAAATAAATAAATAAATAAAAATAAATCCAGGTTACTTATAATGCCTAATAAAGTGCAAACGCTATGTATATAGTTGTGGTGGTTTTTTGTTTTGTTTTGCTTTTTGTTGGTTTTTGAGACGAAGTCTCGCTCTGTTGCCAGGCTGGAGTGCAGTGGTGCCATCTCGGCTCACTGCAATCTCCGCCTCTCAGGTTCAAGCGATTCTTCTGCCTCAGTCTCCCAAGTAACTGGGACCACAGGCGCGCGCCACCACGCCCAGCTAATTTTTGTATTATTAATAGAGATGGGGTTTCACCATGTTGGCCAGGATGGTCTCAATCTCTTCCCATCCAAGTACTAACCAGACCCCACCCTTAGCTTCCAAGATCCGACGAGATCGGGCGCATTGAGGGTGGCATGGTCGTAGACGATTGTCTCGATCTCTTAACCTGGTGATCCGCCCGCCTCAGCCTCCCAAAGTGCTGAGATTACAGGCCTGAGCCACCACGCCCGACCTCGTATATACTTGTTATACTGTATTGTTTAGGGGAATAATGACAAGAAAAAAGTGTGCACGTGTTCAGTGCAGATGCAATTTTTTTCCTGAATATTTTTCATCTGAGGTTTGTTGAATTCAGGGATGTGGAACCCCCCCGATAGGGAGAGCTGATTGTATTTTACTGTTGTTGGTTGCAGTGTTGTACACAGACGTTAGGATGCTTTTTTTAAATGCAGATTTTTAAGGCTATACTCACTGAGTCCTCTGCCCCAGGGCCTGATATCTGTATCGGTAATAAGTTCTCCACATATTTCCTGCGCAGTACCCACGGATCCGGAATCCATGGCCCCACAAGTCCTTCAGGTCTGGTGTCCTTTGATTTAAGTGAGTAACTCTGGTGATGTCATCGATCGCTCTGACAGATTTTTCTTTTGCTCTAGTCTTGCAGCCAGGTCTGCGGGAAAAGAGAATCCTGTGTTCTCAGGCTCGGCTTGCGTCTCATTCTGCCTGGCAGAGCTACGGAGGTATTGGGCCGCCGGGACATCACGTGGACTGGGGCCGGATAATGGCGGGCGCTGCAGAAGATGCGCGATCGCTTTTTCGGGCTGGGGTCCGCGCGGCTCTGGAGGCCTGGCCGGCCTTGCAGGTCAGTGGGGCCACGGCAGGGTCAAGCTTAGGGCCCGGGGCGGAACAGGAGTTGGTTGGGCTAGGTGCCTGAGGCTTGGCTAGGCGGCGTAAGAGGGGTTTGCTGGGTGGCGTAAGCGGCCTCCAGGCTACTCCAGATCTTCTCCCGGTCTTCTCCCAAGTTGACGTGGTGGGCTTGGGCCTGTGTTTGCAGATCGCTGTGGAGAATGGCTTCGGGGGTGTGCACAGCCAGGAGAAGGCCGAGTGGCTGAGGGGTACAGTGGAGGATTACTTCATGCGCAATGGTGAGTGAATGTGAGGCGCTGCCACCTGCCTGTGTGGGGGTGTGGAGAGGAGGAGCCCCCTCCCGCAGAACCTGTATTTCCTCTCGAGCAGTTGTGGATTGATACCTGAAGGCGAGGTGAAATGAATTCAGGTTTTGGAATCAGAATCCTGGATTCCAGTGCTTTACGGGCTGTGCCACTGAGTCGTGGCATTACTCTGGACAAGGCAATTTACCTCCCTATGACTCTGTTTCCTAGTTCCTAAAATGCGTATGCAAGTATCCAGCACAGCGCTGTACAGCAAAAATATTCTAGTCACATGTAATTTAATTTTTTTGTAGCCACTTTAATAAAGCAAAAAGCAGATGAAATCAATCTTAGTAAACTCAGTGTATACGAAGTATTTCAACATGTAATCAGTATAAAACATTGAGATATTTTACGTTTTTTTAGTATTGTTTTCAAAATCTGGTATTTCACAGTTTTAGCACATTTCGATGTGGCCTAGTCGTATTTCAAGCGCTCAGTAACCACCTGTGGCTGTTTGGACAGAGAAGATCTACACTGTAGGCTTGTCTTGAGGGATACAGAGAGCAAGACGCCCAGTAGAGGGCCTGTTGCGCAGTACGCTTTTCAAAAAAAAAAAATCTTCATTCGCTTTCCAGCTTTGGAGATGATATTAGGCAGAGTAATTTCTCTCAAGAAAGTATACTATCCAGTGAGGGGATCCACACAAGTAAATAGTTACAACATTGATAGATTTTCTGATAAAGAGGAGGTCAGGGTGCATGGGTTAACAGGCTGGGGAGACAGCTCAGTGGAGGTGGTGAATTGTGCTGGGTCTTAATGAGCAGGAGTTAACTAGGGTGGGGGGGGAGCAGAGAGCAACACTCAAGTTGTTCTGTGGCATGAGGATATAATTTGTTATATTTGTAAAGTATCGGGGAGCTCAGAATTGGAGTATGGGTGTGTGTGCATGGAGGGGTGAAGGAGTGGTAGAGAATGAAGCTGGGGTATGGGAAGCCCCCTTGAAAAGCCTAAGACAGGGAAGGCCTTTGATTTTATCATTTAGACCAGTGTTTGCCACAATTCATGCTAACTAGTCCTGTTAGATGTTCCGTGAAGATGCTTCTCCAGTCAGGTTATGTAAAAAAAAAAAACAAACCTCTTTTCTTCGACTCCCGCTGAAAAGTCTTAACACTTGTCAACATATTAAGAATATGTTCGATAAGAATAAGAACCACTAAAAAAAAACCTGTTTGCTTTTGTTTCTCATTAGGTTTTTATGGATAGCGTCCCTTAAAACCCAGCAGAACAGATATTTCTCAAAGGCAAACTATGAAACACTGCAGTAGGTGGTAAAAATTCGTGGGCAGGTTCTAGGTGAGAAATAGGATGGGATTTACTGGCTAGAAAGTTCAAGTAGTCATCGGTATGAAGCATAGACTGGAGAGGGAAAGACTGATGAGAATGCTGTTTTTGTCGGGAAACTGACTAGGCCTGAAGTAGGACAGCGGCAGCCGGCATGGAAAAGAAGGGGTGGAATAGGGCCTTCGAGATTGGTTGGCTGTAGACAGGGAGGGAAAAAGAGGCAAGTTCCTGGTTTGAGTTGATGGGTGGATTAGGTGTCTTTTCATGGAGTAGAGGAACCCTGGAGGATGAGAAGCAGGTTTGAAGAGTGAGGTGATGAGTCTGGCTTTGGATATGGAGGGTCTGAGGCACCTGTGAAACATCCAGGCACAGAGTAGTCTCAGTTGGCGATAGATTTAGGGGCTAAGTTTGAGTGGTAGAGAAAACCAAGTGTGGATGAGCTCTCCTAGGTAGGGCACATAGAGGGGAGAGGGAGCTTTTTGGAACTTTCTTGAGTTTATCTCTAATTCAGAAAAAGTAGAGCGTAGGCCCATAGGTAACTGAAGCCGAGAGGAAGAGGGGCTTGGCCAGAGTCACACAGTGGGATGTATGTCAAGGCTATGATTTCATCATTGGAATTTCTATGTCCGTTTCTTCTTACCTCTCCCATTGGTCTGTGGCTTCCATTATCAGTGGAGCCACAGTGGTGAAGGTTCTCTACACTTAAAAAACTTCAGCTTTTGCATAAAAGTGAACATGGATTAAGGATCTTCGCTGTGCTAGGCATTGCGTTGGATGCTTCCTCATAACAGACCTTTGAGGAGGCCACCATTAGCCCCAGTTTACAGATGAAAAAACTGAGGCTCAGAGAGAAGTAGCTTGCTCAAGGTCTCATAGAGGGGAGGCTGGTTAGAATAGGCCAGATGAAAGAGGGCTGGGAGTTGTGGGAAGAGGTCTTGGTAGGATGCAAGAGATTGGAAATGAGGTATTAATATTTAGTGGTTCTTAAATAAATGTTAAAACCTGGAATTCAGAACACTTAAGCAGATAAAAGGCTGATTGTGCCTTTGTCCACCTGGTTGCGGATCCACCAAGTAGTTATTGAAGAGTACTGGGCAGGGGTGATGAAGTTGCCTGGCCTTTGACCCAAGGGCCCTGTCCTTTCTACTCAGCCGACTTGGAGCTACAGGAGGTCGAAGACTTCCTTGGGGAGCTGATGACCAACGAGTTTGATACAGTTGTGGAAGACGGGAGTCTGCCCCAGGTGAGCTTATCAGGGCACAGCCGCCATCTCCCTACCTGCAGTCTGTCTTCTCCCCAACTATTTCAGGCACAGACTCTTGGCTGTGAATCTCTGTTGCCTGGAGGAAAAAGCGTGGCTTTCCCCAACCCTGCCTGCCTTCTTTTATTTCTTTCTACACATCATTCCCATCTAGGCCTGTTCCTCACCCCCATCCCAAGGGCAGGTCAGGCCAGTCCAGGTCCATTTTCACCCCCGCTGTGTTTATCATTGCTCCCCAATAAGATTTCTTTTCCTTTTACATCTTCCTTCTTTCGAAGCCCAGTTCTAGAGCCTTCCCTACTAGCTAGGCCCTGTTTTGATGCTTCAGGCCCTCACTTCAGCCCTTCATATGTGGCAGCTTCATTGGTTAATTCCTTGGGGAGGAAAGAGCCCCATTCTCTTCAGGAAAATTCCAACCTACTCCCCTCTGTTGCTTCAGACACGGGCTGTTTGTATAGTAGATTCTATACAAACTGGTTGAATGTTTTCTTGGTAGGTGAGTCAGCAACTGCGGACCATGTTCCACGACTTCCAGAGGGGCGATGGGGCTGCTCTGCGAGAGATGACCTCCCGCATCACTCAGAGAAAATGCAAGGTCACAGCCACCGCACTTAAGGCAGCTAGAGAGACTGACGAGGATGAAGATGATGCGGACAGTGTGGAAGAGATGGAGGTGAAGTGGGTGCCCCTGGGTTGGGGGGATACGGATGTTTTCAATTTTCTGGGAGACCAGCTAGATTCACCAGGAAGTGATAAGGGGTAGTAGTGGTTGGCGGTAGTGGTATTATCCAGAGAGGGCAGGGGACCTTCCTCAAGTCACACAGCCAATCCTGGAAAAGCTGGAGCAGAGCCTGGGTCACCAATGGTCAGTGTATTCAGCTCTCTTTTCTGTCTCCCCTCCAGGTCACAGCTACAAATGATGGGGCTGCTACCGATGGGGTCTGCCCCCAGCCTGAACCCTCCAATCCAGAGGCTCAGACTATTAAGGAAGAGGATATAGTGGAAGATGGCTGGACCATTGTCCGGAGAAAAAAATGACTGGCGTTGCTGGAAATGGCTTTGGGCCCTTGCTTGCTAGCTCTGAGAGTCATTTGTAGGGTTTCTTTTTTTGAGGACTGCAGACCTGTGGACTGGTTACCCCATTCCCACCCTGTCCACTGTTCCCCTGTCTAGCTCCCTCCAAGGGAAGGAAAACCTAGGGTCCTTGGTCTTGGTGGTGGGGGGACCTGGTCCAGCACATTCCCTTGGGCCTTTAGTTAACATCCAAGTGACGAGGCCAGGTTCCCCAGTACAGTGTCTTTCCGGAAGATGGGGATGAGTGAGTGTGGGTGTAGCTGGGGGAGGAGCTAGATGCCGGCGGACAGTGGGCAGCAGGTGGATTTGGGGAGGAGAGGACCAGCAGCAGCAGCACTCAGTGATACGGGGCTGGCTGGGTCAGCAATGGTGAGATGAACATGCAGGTGGAAGAGAGAATAGTTGAAGATGTGACGGAGAATAGCTCTGGAGCCTCCCGCTTACCCCACCCCACGCACTCGCAACAGCTCTGTACCCCTGCCCAGAACTTGCAACCTCCCAGGAATGCTCCCTTCCTTTAGCCCAGCCTCCAGCCCTGGGTTCCCTCAGGAATTCGAAGACTTTGGCTAGGTGGTAAGCTTGGAAGAGCTGGGCTTTGTTTTCTGTCTCTTCTAACCTCTTTCCTCCTTATCCCATCCCATTTGAGTTCAGGGGTAAGGGTTAAGATCTTAATAAATAATACCTTACTGTTTAATCTGTGGCTTGACCTATGAGTAGTAGCCTTAGAATCCGCCTTCTGGGAACTGAGCTTCAGCGTTTACAAGGGAGCGGTTTCTGGGCCCACGCTAGCAGCCTGGTACTTTGGACGACCAAACATGGACGGACGGAGCACAGCAGTGCTATGAAAGTTACTGTAAGCCTGAAATAAACTGTATTTTTCTTTAAAAAAAAAAAAAAAAAAGTATCCATTGTCCTCCCCCCGTTCCCCTGTCCTGCCCGGTGGC
Organism: Sapajus apella; assembly: GCF_009761245.1. NCBI lineage: Eukaryota > Metazoa > Chordata > Mammalia > Primates > Cebidae > Sapajus > Sapajus apella. The sequence continues at coordinate 1,499,784 of NW_022437104.1, forward strand.
CCTGCCATGGGTCTGGACGATAAAATACTGGGTAGCCTTGGGGCCGGGTAGAAGCTGTAAGCCATGGGAGAGGCAGGAGAGGTCTAGTTGCCACCCCCACGTGAAGTCGAATGTGTGAAGACACTGGCTGAGGAGGCAGGGGTGGGTTGGGGCCCCAGGGTAAGTGGCAGAGCTGGCACTTGAATCCAAATCTACCTCTGGTGCTTTGTGGGAATTGGGTAGAGGCAGGATCTGTGGTAGGGTATTGGGGGATGAGGGGGAAAAAAACGACCTAATTCAGGTGAGTCTAGCAACGGCTCCCACCCTGCCTGGGGACAGGGATTAATAAAAATTAACATCACTGTAGGAATATATTTTTTAAAAGCCCACGTTTTGTGAAAAGATTAATTAAAAAACCCAAGACCCAGCATTCGGGATTGAAAGTGCCCGTGATGGGAGTTCAAGTATTGACTGAGCTGGGAGGGAAGGGGCTGGAGCCCCCAATCAGACATGGGCAGCTAGAGTGTGGGGTGGGGGCTCCCAGTTTGCCCCAAACCCTCTAGGTCTTATCTCGGGTCTGGGGGGATTCGGGGGGTTCAGCAGTGGCTCCTAAAGCGGCCACTGGTGCCTCCTCCATCTCCCTGTCCTCAGACAATGTGGGCCCCGGGCAGAATGTGTCCCCACGGCCTGCCCGACCAAGCACAGCCATCCAGCGTCGCTGTAGTTCCTCTGTCTCAGGGCTGAAGTACCAGCTGAGGTGGCTCTGCGTGATCTTGAAGACGTGCCTTCTGTCAGGCCGCTCCCCTGCCTCGGGTGGTCCCACCTCAAAGCCAATGAGGGGCAGGCTGCGCTGGGCTTTCACATCCTGGGGGGAGGAGGGACAGAGCTGGGGCCACCGTGGGGCTAGACCTTTCCCCCTGCCCCAGCTTCTAGCTGGTTTGCATATGCTGTGTCTTCTGTCTCCTGCTGAGGAACCTTCTGTGGCTCCAGTGTTATCAACAGGAACATGTCACAACTGGGGCTAAAACGTAGGCTGGTTTAAATACCTGTCTCCTCTCATTCCACAAAACTGCTGGGCTAGTCTGTTTAGCCTACCAAATGTTTTCAGGCCTTTGTCTATGCTATTGCCCCTATCTGCATACTTTTTTTTTTTTTTTTTTTTTTGAGACAGAGTCTTGTTCTGTTGCCCAGGCTGGAGTGCAGAGCCACAAATGTGGCTAACTGAAACCTCCACCTCCCAGGTTCAAGCAATTCTCCTGCCTCAGCTTCCTGAGTAGCTGGGACTACAGGCACATGCCACCACGCCAGGCTACTTTTTGTATTTTTAGTAGAGACGGGATTTCACCATGTTGGCTAGGCTGGTCTCAAACTCTTGACCTCAGGTGATCCAGCCTCTCAGAGTGCTGGGATTACAGGCATGAGCCACTGTGCTCGGCCCCATCTGGATACTCTTACCCACTCCAAATTGGACCTAGCAGTTCCCCATCTCCACTCCTTCCAGGAAGCCAGGCTCACAACTCATCCTGGTTTGTGTGGTTTTTTTTTTTTTTTTGAGACAGAGTCTTGCTCTGTGGCCAGGTGCCAGGCTGGAGTGCAGTGGCGCGATCTCAGCTCAATGCAACCTCCTCCTCCCGGGTTCAAGCAATTCTCCTGCCTCAGCCTCCCGAGTAGCTGGGACTACAGGCGTATGCCACCACGCCCACCTAATTTTTGTATTTTTAGTGGAGACGGGGTTTCACCACGTTGACCAGGATGGTCTCTATCTCTTGACCTTGTGATCCACCCGCCTCGGCCTCCCAAAGTGTTGGGATTACAGGCGTGAGCCACAGCGCCCGGCCCATTCTGTTTTTCCCTACATACCTTGGCCCACAACCACTCCTTGTCTCTAGCCAGTCTTCGTCTCTCAAGGGTTGGGGTTCTGAGTTCCTCATAGAGATGGGCTCACCTTATCCTCCAAGGCCAAGGAGAGGTCAAGGACTGGCGGTAAGGGGATAACCTGGCTTTGCCAGGTGGCTGAAAGGACCCGACAGAGTAGGATGCACACCTGAGGGGCTCCGTAGATATACAGCACCAAGGGTTCATTTTCAGGGACCACGAACCATGCCTTGTGCCATCCTTTGCCACCCTTCTCCATGTAGTGCAGGAAGCTGCAGATGACACTGTTCTCCGCAGCCACTGAGGCCTGTTTCTGTGGCCAGAGACACAGGAAGCATCAATGTTGACAGAGGGCGTAGCCTGGCTCCTCTTGGCTTTAACGCTCCCTCAGTATAGGGACTCCTATTCCCGTCTCAGATGAACATGTTCAAGCTCAGGTGCAGGAGTGATTTGTGTAGTGCTACCCGGGGAATCAGCTAGAGCCGAGATTCAAAGCTAGGTCTGTCTGCCTGATTCGAGCAACCGCTGCTGCCTCTACAGGCCAGTGGAAGGAGTGTGCGGATCTCAGCAGGGGCATCTAAAATGCCAGTCAGGCATTCTTTCTTCAGTCAGGGCTTTCATTCCTCAAGCCATTCACACATTTATGCCTCACGTTTTTTTCTGTCATTCATCACACATCCATTTCCTACACTCAGTGAGAGGTAATCTAGCATTGTGGTTTTAAGGGAGTCTGTGGGTGGTTAATGAAGTCTGGCTTAGAGTCCCAGCTCTAGATGAAAATGCATCGACTTGGAGGGAGAGCAAATAGGGCTGATGTGATAATTAAATGAATTAATAAACGCAAAGTGCTTAGAATAGTTCCTGGCACAAAGTAAGTACTCTTTTAAGTGTTAATACCTACATTTGTTTTTAAAAAACTCCAAAATTGAGTATGAATTCTCCCTAATGTAAAAAAAAAAACCAACTCCAAAATGTATGTATGTGCATATATGCCTAGAAAGATAGGATAAGCCGTAACAGTGTAACTTCTGGGTAGAAGGCATATGGGGTTTTTATTATGTTTTGTTTATATTGTCCTACTTATCCTACTTTGTAATAACAAAAGTCTATTTTTTAATTTAAAAAATCTAGTTCTGCCACTCATTTGCTGTGTGACTTGGGCAAATGACCTCCCTGGGCCTCAGTTTCCTCATTTGTAAAATAAGGGAAACAATAGCATGGGCAGATTGGTTACCCTGGGATTAAATGTCTAAGTATTGAAGATGACTGTCTTTCACTCACTCTTGCCCTCATTCTACTCACTCCAAGCCTGGGTCCCGTGAGCACTACTGTTTCCCAGATGCCCGGGCCTCCTCAATCTCACTGGGTAGAGTTGCAGCCCATTTGCCCACTGTGGGAGAGTTAGTCAGGGGCGTGGCTCTTACCTCCAGGATGGACCTCCGGCGCTGGGGTGTATGCTGGCTGCAGGCTGGACTGCTCCCAGGCACCCCGTGCAAGGCCACATAGCAATCAGTGCACACACGGTTGGAGCGGTTGTTGTCATAGACGAGGCGGGCCCGGAACTCGGAGCACTTCCCACAAACCACCTGGGGTGGCAAGTGGGCAAGAGCAGCCTGATTCCAGCGGGTCTTCCCTTCAGCAGACTGCAGCCTCCCCCCGCTTGGAGGGTACCCACTCTGCGGCAGGCCTTTGGGCTGCCAGGCTGTCCCCTCCCTAGCTCTGCCCCTGCCTCCCAACACTCACATGCCCGCAGGCCTTGCAGTGGTGCCTGCGTTTGGTGATAGAATTGAAGGGCTCCTGGCAGCGCATGCACATGGTGACTTCCTTTTCCCGGATGGGAGTAGGTGCCCGCTTCCCAAGATCCACATTCTGTGGGGAGGGCCAGGTCTCAGGTCAGAGACAGGCACTCCCCAACCCAGTCCAGCCAGCCCTTGTCCCTGCTCCAAGGCTTGGATTACCATGGGGTGGGGATGGGGTGGGGTTAAGGGGAGCAGCCATATTCAGAAGACCTGCCTTTAACTCTTGGCTTTGCTCCTAGCTACTGTGCTACTGAAGACAAGTCACTTCTAGTATATTTTCTGGGTCTTGGTTTCCCCAATGACTTCTCTGTGGCCCTACCAAGGAAGGATTGCTTCTGAGGTCGTGCATTGCCTCCCTGGTCATTACTCACTGGGAAGGGGAAAGGATCATCTCAAGGTCAGGTGGGGACTTGGAAGTCTGGAAGGGGTCCCAGTGCAGGGGAAAGAGGGTGGGGACTCTTACCGGAGAGTTGGGCGGGGTGTCTTCATCTTCCCTGTTTGTTGAGTTCAACAGTTTGAAGGTCTCCAGCGTCTGTTCATGCTTCAGGAGGGTGGAGTTGATGGCCTGGGGAGGAGGTGTAAGAAATGAGAAGTCAGACCACCCCACAAACCACCCATTTCTACCCTCGCCTCACCTTCCTACACCGTAGCCTGAAGTTAGAAAAGCTGGGTTTCAGACCCAGCTCTGTCGCTGGTAGGTGGATGACCTTGAATAAATCCCCTCCCAAATCCAGGTCTCAGTGAATAAATCCCCTCCCAAATCCAGGAGGAGGGGGAGTGGTGGCTGAAAAACCTCAGGTGGCTTTCCTGGCCACCTTCTGGGCTTAAGATTTTACAGAGCTTGACACTTTCACCTTATACAGCCTCAGAGAAACCAGCTTCCTAAAAGAGTTTGTGAGTTTCTGCTCAACCTCTGCACCTCAGTTTGCTTATCTGTAAAATGGGGATGGTAAAGTTTGTTGAAAGATAGGGGTCTGGGACCATTCTGGTTAGAGGTGAGTTTTGAGGGAGAATCCAGCAACCCCTAAGAGACCTGTTAATACTTTTCTAGCCCTCTACCACAAAGCCTTGGATGTTACCTGGACCCAGTCTTTCTTCTCCTCCTCAGTCCTTGGGGTGGGGAATAAAAAAGAAAGATATTTGGTTAGGCAGGCCCACAAACGCAATCGGAGTGGTGAAGAGCAGGTGTTCTAGAGTCAGAAAGACCTGAGCTTGACCCTCTGCTTATTCACCTATTACTTATATGGCCTTGGGCAAGTCACATAATCTGTTTGGGTTTATTTATTCAACAATTACTAATACTTGCCAGACCCTGTGCTAAGAACTTGGGCTTCAGAGAGGACCCTCCCCTCAAGGAGCTCATGGTCTAGTAGAGGAGATAGGGACAATACAGGGAGATCGATACTATGACGGTGAAAATAAAGCCAAGGAGCCCAGAGGGGACATGCCCTAGTCTGAAGTTTGCGTGAGGACTTTCCAAGGAGGTGCTAGGCCTCAGGTAGAGGGGTAAGGGTGAAATGTGTAGGAGAAACAGCGTAGAACATACAAGAATGCCAGGTGCGGTGGCTACACCCGTAATCCCAGTACTTGGGGAGGCTGAGGCGGGCGAATCACCTGAGGTCAGGAGTTCCAGACCGGCCTGACCAACATGGTGAAACCCCATCTCTACTAAAAATACAAAATTAGCCATGCGTGGTGGTCCATGCCTGTAATCCCAGCTACTCAGGAGGGCGAGGCAGGAGAATCGCTTGAACCTGGGGGGCGGAGGTTGTGGTGAGCCGAGATTGCACCATTGCACTCCACATTGGCCAGCAAGAGCAAAAATCCATCTCCAAAAAAAAAAAAAAAAAAAAGAAAAAAAAATAGGAACATACAAGAAACCATGTCAATAATTCTCAGTTGGCCGGGCATGTTGGTTCATGCCTGTAATCCCAGCACTTTGCGAGGTCAAAGCGGGAGGATCATTTGAGGTCAGGAGTTCAAGACCAGCCTGGCCAACATGGTGAAACTCTGTCTATACTAAAAATACAGAAATTAGCCGGGTGTGGTGGTGGGCACCTGTAACCCCAGCTACTCAGGGGGCTGAGGCATGAGAATCGCTTGAGCCTGGGAGTCGGAGGTTGCAATGAGTAGAGATCGTACTCCAGCCTGGGCGACAGAGTGAGACTCTGTCTCAAAAAAGAAAAAAAAAATTCTCTATTGCTGGGATGCTAAGTTTGAGAAAGGGGGGCAGATTTTTTCATTTGTAAAATGGAGATAATGGTGATCACTCTCTGGGTTGTTGTGAGCAGTGACTGAAGTAACATATACAGTGCTGAGCACAATGTCTGGCACACTGGACGCTCAATCAGTGTGAGGTCCCCCTCCTTTGGCTCCTTTCCCGACTCTTCTGTCTGCCCTGCAGCAGCCTCATCAACTGCTCACTAGGAATGAGACCCTGTCCTCTCTGCTGCCTCTCATCTGGCCTCTTCTCATTTCCTTCCATATCTACACTCTAGACATCAAAAATATTTTTCTAATATGAAAGTCTGACTATATCCCTAGAACCACTTCATGAAAAATTAAGGATGTGAGTCAGTATTTAGCTACAAGAATGTCCATTGCAGGCTGGGTACGGTGGCTCATGCCTGTGATCCTTATACTTTGGGAGGCCAGTTTGAGACCAGCCTGACCAACATGGTGAAACCCCATTCTACTAAAAACACAAAAATTAGCCAGGCATGATGGTGCAGGCCTGTAGTCCCAGCTACTCGGGAGGCTGAGGCAGGAGAATGGCTTGAACCCGGGATGCAGAGGTTGTGGTGAGCTGAGACCAAGCTACTGCATGCCAGCCTGCATGACAGAGCAAGACTCTATCTCAAAAAAAAAAAAAAAAAAAAAAAGAATGTCCATTTCAATGCTATTTATTGTGGTAAAAAACTGGAAGCAGCTTAAGTGTCTAACAATAGAATATCAGGTTAAAAAAATGACGGCATTGGCCAGGCACAGTGGCTCACGCCTGTAATCCCAGCACTTTGGGAGGCTGAGGTGGGCGGATCACTTGAGTTCAGGAGTTCGAGACCAGCTTGGCCAACATGGCGAAACCCCGCCTCCAGTTACTGAAAATATAAAAATTAGCCAGGCATGGTGGCACATGCCTGTAATCTCAGCTACTTGGGAGGCTGTGACAGGAGAATTGCTTGAACCCGGGAGGCGGAGGCTGCAGTGAGCCAAGATCGCGCCATTGCACTCCAGCCTGGGCAACGAGCGAAACTCTGTCTCAAAAAAAAAAAAAAAAAAAAAATGATGGCCTGTTGCTACTGCAAGAGAACATTAATAATGTAGAAAGATGTTTATAATATGTTAAGTGAAAAGAACATACATAAATTATATCTATTATCCCATTAAAAAATTTTATGTTACATGAGTGTGTTTCCATTTGTCAAAACTCACCCATGGAACACTTAAGACCTGTGCATTTCACTATATGAAAATTTTGCCTTGTAAAAAGAGAGGGCTTTAAACAAATATTAGAATCTAGTTAATAATTTGCATGCCAAACTTTTTTTTTGAGACGGAGTTTCCCTCTTGTTGCCCAGGCTGGAGTGCTATGGCATGATCTTGGCTCACCGTAACCTCCGCTTCCCAGGTTCAAGTGATTCTCTTGCCTCAGCCTCCTGAATAGCTCGATTATAGGTGCCTTCCACCACGCCCGGCTGATTTTGTATTTTTAGTTGAGACCGGGGTTTCTCCATGTTGGCCAGGCTGGTCTTGAACTCCTGACCTCAGGTGATCTGTCTGCCTCCACCTCCCAAAGTGCTGGGATTACAGGCGTGAGCCACCACGCCTGGCCTACATGCCAAACTCTTGAGGGGTGATGTATAGTGATGTCTGCAACTTATTTTGAAATGCACTAAAAACATCTGACAGATTGATGGATGAATAAAAGGACAGATGCCCGTATGTGATAAAGTAAATTTAGCACAATGTTAACGCTTGTGGAACCTAAATGGTAGGTTTATGGGTGTTCACTGTTTAACTCTTTCAACTTTTCTGTGTTTTGGAAAACTTTGTTTTAAAATTTTTTTCTTTTTAATGTTCTTGAGTCATAGGAAACTTTTGTAATAAAACAGGGAAAGAAAAGGCCTAAAGGGGTTCTGACAACACATCAGCACAGGTTGTTTCTGGATGGTAAAGTTCTAGGGAGACTTCACTTTATTCTGATTATATTCTTTTTTGTTTGTTTGTTTTTTGAGACAGAATCTCACTTTGTCACCCAGGCTGGAGTGCAGTGGTGTCATCTTGGCTCACTGCAACCTCCACCTCCCAAGGTTCAAGCCATTCTCCTGCCTCAGCCTCCCAAGTAGCTGGGATTACAGGCGGTCACCACCACACCTGGCTAATTTTTGTATTGTCAGTAGACACGGGGTTTCACCAAGTTGGCCAGGCTGGTCTTGAACTCCTGACCTCAGGTGAGCCACCCACTTTGGCTTCCCACAGTGTAGGGATTATAGGTGTGAGCTACTGTGCCTGGCCTAGACCGACTGTATTGTTTTAAAATATTTTATTTATATCTATTTTATAATTTATAATTTATTTGCAGTGAACAAATGTTGCTTTTTATTTTCAAGAGCCACAACAGACTGGGAGTGGTGGCTCATACCTGTTGTCTCAGCACTTTGGGAGGCTGAAGTGGGAGGATCACTTGAGGCTAGGAGTTCAAGACCAGCCTGGGCAGCATAGTGAGACCTCATCTCTACAAAAAATACAAAAGCCGGGCGCGGTGGCTCACGCCTGTAATCCCAGCACTTTGGCAGGCCGAGGCAGGTGGATCACGAGGTCAAGAGATCGAGACCATCCTGGTCAACATGGTGAAACCCCGTCTCTACTAAAAAATACAAAAAATCAGCCGGGCATGGTGGTGCTTGCCTGTAATCTCATCTACTCAGGAGGCTGAGGCAGGAGAATTGCCTGAACCCAGGAGGCGGAGGTTGGGGTGAGCCGAGATCGCGCCATTGCACTCCAGCCTGGGTAACAAGAGTGAAACTCCGTCTCAAAAAAAAAAAAAAAATACAAAAATTAGCTAGGCATGGTGGCATATGCTTGTATTCCCAGCTACTTGGGAGGCTGAGGTAGGAGGATCACTTGAACCCAGGAGCTTGAGGCTGCAGGGAGCCATGATCATGCCACTGCACTCCAGCCTGGGTGACAGGGAGAGACCATATCTCAAAAAAAAAAAAAGAAAAAAAAAAGGAAGAAGAGCTACAGTACAATAGTGTATTTTGGCTATTCATGCTGAAGTGTATAGGGGTGAAGGGTCCTGATATTTGTAACTTACTTTAAAATGGTTCAGCAAAAGACATATAATGTCAACAGTAGCTGACTCTTAAAACAGTGCTTCTACACCCTGGTACACACATTAAAATCACCTGAGGGCTGGGTGTGGTGGCTCATGCCTGTAATCCCAGCACTTTGGGAGGCTGAAGCAGGCTGATCACGAGTTCAGGAGTTCGAGACCAGCCTGGCCAATATTGTGAAACCCTGTCTCTACTAAAATTACAAAAATTAGCCTGGTGTGGTGGCACACGCCTATAGTCCCAGCTACTCAGGAGGCTCACGCAGGAGAATTGCTTGAATCTGGGAGGCGGAGGTTGCAGTGAGCCGAGATTGCGCCACTACACTCTGGCCTGGGCAACAGAGCGAGACTCTGCCTCAACAAAATAGAAATAAAAATAAAAAAGTAAAATAAATCACCCGGGGAGCTTTTAAAGCTCTCCATGTTCAAGCTGTCCCCCAGACCAATTAAATCAGAATCTCTGTGGGTGGGTCCCAGGCATCAGTATTTTTTAAAAGCTCCCCAGCTGATTCCAAAGGTTGCCAAAGTTGAGAACCAGCTGTCGAAGTTGTGGGCATCTGGGTGCTTGTTGTACTTCCACTTTTCTGCATATTTGAAAGTTTGCATTAAATTTTTTTCTCCTTTAAGGCAGTAAAAGTGATTACAAAGCAAAGCAAACCCTCCACACCTTCCTGCTGCCACTAGGAGGAAATCCTACACTGCTTGGCTGCCCCTTCTGGGCCCAGTGTCCCACTGCAGCCCCTTTCCTCTCTACAGATGAATCCCTGTCACATGGCTTGTCACTCCCGCAGATGTGCAGGGCATCCGCTTTGCTCTCACTTTCCCTGCTGCAGGCCTCTAAGAGGCTCTCATCTCCCCAAGCTTCAAGACTCCCTTCATTCTCCAGGAGGACACCGTCTATCTCACATTCATCTCTCTCTCCCACCTCCTTGCAGTCCCAGCCAGTCATTTCTCTCTTCCTCACAGGCTGTCAGAAGCAGGCCATCTACTGACATGCATCCATCCTCTGGCCCTCACCATGACCCTGATACACTTTTACCTGGGCCATCAGAAGGCAGCATAGACAGTGGTTAGGAACGTGGACTCCAGGGCCAGATGACCTGAGCTCCAATCTCAGCTCTGCTCCTTTCTAGCTCTGGGATCCTGGGCTAGTATATAACTATTCTTTTTCTTTCTTCTTTCTTTTCTTTTCTTTCTTTCTCTTTCTCTCTCTCTCTCTCTCTTTTCTTTCATTTTTTTTTTTTTTTAAAGGCACGGTCTCGTTATGTTGCCCAGGCTGGTCCTGACCTCCTGGCCTCAAGTGATCCTCCCACCTTGGGCTCCCAAAGTGCTGGGATTACAGGCGTGAGCCACCGTGCCCGACCTTACTTTAATCTTATGAGGCCACTGTGTATATGTGGTCTGTCATTGACCAAAAATGTTATGTGGTATATGACTATATATGTGTATGTATGCATATGTGTGTGTATGTATGGTTACATATGTATTTTTTGGGTGCTGAACTACTTTATTTTATTTTATTTTATTTTTTGAGACAGAGTTTTGCTCTTGTTGCCCAGGCTGAAGTGCAATGGCGTGATCTTGGCTCACCACAACCTCTGCCTCCTGGCAGAGGTGATTCTCCTGCCTCAGCCTCCCGAGTAGCTGGGATTACAGGCATGTGCCACCATGCCCAGCTAATTTTGTATTTTTAGTAGAGACAGGGTTTCTTCATGTTGGTCAGGCTGGTCTTGAACTCCTAGGCTCAGGTGATCTGCCCACCTCAGCCTCCCAAAGTGCTGGGATTACAGGCGTGAGCCACTGCACCCAGCCTGAACCATTTTAAAGTAATTAACAGACATTGTGATACTAAGCCCTCAGCATGCATTGCTACAAAATAAGGCCATTCTTCTGAGTAACCACCATACCATTATCACACCTAAGACAGCAATAATTTCTCAATATCTAACGTTCACTTTACATCCAAATTTTCTCTTATTGTCCTACAAATGTCTTTTAGGGCTCTTTTTACCAAACCAGGCTACTGTCATGGACCAAGTACTGCATTTGATTATTTCTCTTAGATCTCTGAATCTACAATAAACTATTTGTGGTGGTATTATTCATGTTAGAATTAGCATCACGTTCTTCTCTCTCCTCTAACAAAAGCCACCAGAAGAAATTCTTGCTTTAATCAGGGGAGAGCTTATTCATTTTCCAAAAGGTTCTCCTGGCAGGAGTGCCACCTTTCCCCACATCGTGAAGTACCCACCCTGAATCTAAATGGCATCTAGCCCTTAGAGATCACCCTCACCGCTGAAAAGCAAGCCTGCATCTTTGGGGAAAGGTGCCCATCCTTTCTGTGGAACAATCTCTGGGCCTGGAATGCCTCAGCATATCTGAAGAAAGGGGGGTAGACGCTGGAAGGAAGAATAGGCAAGGACAAGTACCTGGCCTGGAGCTCCAGGGAGCGCTGCTTTCCTGACACCAGGAAGGTTCGAGGCAGATTGAGGTTGGAGCTCTCCTTTAGCTGAATGGAGGGAGAAAGGGCATGGTGAGGCTACTGAACTCCACAGGGCCCTAGCCCTCTACACACACACACACACACACACACACACACAGACTGGGGGTGAAAGCCAACATCTTTGCTCCTCCCAACACCAATGCCCCATTCCAGGTTCCATTTCCCACCTCCTGGTTGCTCACCTCCATGCCATCTACATCAATGCGTGCCCGCACGCTAAATTTCTGGCCAAGGAGCCGCAGCCTGGGCACGCAGTAAAGGAGGCGGTCGTTGAACTAGGAAAGAAAAAATTTGGGATGTATGTGCGGAGGGCCTAGTAGGGATGTGGCCCAGCTCCGTGCCCTAGGGGACTCCTGAAACTTTACTGCTGAGGACTATAGGCAATAGAAGTAGAAAAGACAGCTCAGATTGGGCACAGGGGTCAAAAGGAAAGCGCCTAGGCATAGAAGAACTTCCTAGGGGGGAGCCTTGGGCAAGTCACGTCTCTGCAAGGCCTAGTTACCTCATCTGTAAAGTGGAGGAAAAAAAATCCTAGCTAGGTCGTGAAAATACGATTTGTTGGTAGAGGAGAGAATGGTTAGCAGGAGGTATGGTCTTTTTTTTCCTCTTTCACGAATGAAAGGAGTATAGTCTTGAGGGAGTACCAGGCCACTATGTGTGTGTGTGTTGCAGGGGGCGTGACCCACCCACAATTCCATGCCTGGCACTTACTAGTATGAGGTATCGGTCTTGAGTGGTCCCATTCTTTGCTGACAGCTTAAGGATGTGGCCTTCTTTTATGAGCTCTTTGGTGGGGCTGACAATGTCCTCCTCGCCCCCTAACAGCTCATATACCTTCAGCAGTTTATGCATTCGCTCCTGGCAGAAGACAGGGACCAAAAGGCATGGTTGGGGTGCCAGCCTCCCGTCAGATGCCCACAAGTCACAACACCCCCACCCCAGGATGGAGATACCACAGGTGAGTGGCCAAGGAAGGGCAGGGGCAAGAAGGGCCACTCACCATTTTGCGGATGGCAGCATTCGAGTGCTCTGCTGCTGTGGCTATCAGTTCCAGAGACTCTACAGGCATAGAGAAGTGAGGTCAGATGGGGGACAAGCAGAGAGGAGCCTCTTCAGGGTTTCTTTCCTCCCTGAATACCTCATCCTGGCCTGACCACACCCTCCCATCTTAGAAAGCTCCACCCTCAAAGATGTCCACAGCAACATCATTTAAAATCAGAAGCCGTCCAATGTCACAATGGCAGAATCACAATACACGGAATAGTCGGCAGCCAATAAAAAAAATGCAAGCTTGCCAAGATTATTATCACCACTAATAATAATAATAGTTACTATGTGACCAGAAGGAAACATACCCATGTTGTCTCTGAATGGGGGGACTATGGGTGGTTTTTATTGTCTTCTTTAGGTTTTTCTGCATTTTCCATATTTTTTTTGAGACGGAGTTTCGCTCTTGTTACCCAGGCTGGAGTGCAATGGCGCGATCTCGGCTGACCGCAACCTCCGCTTCCTGGGTTCAAGCAATTCTCCTGCCTCAGCCTCCCGAGTAGTTGGGACTACAGGCGTGTGCCACCATGTCCAGCTAATTTTTGTATTTTTAGTACAGACGAGGTTTCACCATGTTGACCAGAATGGTCTCAATCTCTTGGCCTCGTGATCCACCCGCCTCAGCCTCCCAAAGTGCTGGGATTATAGGCGTGAGGCATTTTCCATATTTTTGACAAAGAACATGAATTACTTTTATAATCAGAAAAAGCCATATGAAAAAGCAATGAGATGATCCTGTTTTTTGTCTCAATGATTCTGATTCTGCGTGTCTATGCTAAGAAAATACACACACTGTGCTGGCTTCGGCAGCACATATACTAAAATTGGAACAACACAGAGAAGATGAGCATGGCCCCTGCACAAAGATGACATGCAAATTTGTGAAGCATTCCATATTAAAAAAAAAAAAGAAAATACACATACTACACATGAACACACTTTTGTTATATTGGTATTTACAACAGTTCCAAATGGGAAACAAAAATATTCATCTGTAGGGGAGTACACCTTCACTTGCACTAAAGGCTGTGCCTCTTCCCTGCCAAAAAATGTCCAACTGTAGGGGTTCAGTTAAATACATTATGGTGTCTTCACATAATAGAATATTAAACAACCTTTACAAATGATCCTTATGCAGGGCTTTTAATAATCTGGGAAATGCTCAGGGTATTTTAAGAAAAGGATACGAACATGTTTATATAGAATGATCTCACTTTTGCAAGTACACGTCTAAAAAACACCAGGAAGAATTTATGTCACGGTGTTCATTATGCTTATGCTCTGGGGGCTCAGATCACACGTGATTTTTCTCCTATTTCTTTCATCTTTGTAATTTCCACATTTCCTATAGAGATCAGGTATCATCAGAAAAAAAAAAAAAAAAAGCTGAAATGAGTCCCTATACATCTCCACACACTAACAAATCCCACCTATGCTTAAGGTCTGGCCACAGCCTCCGAGTACCCCACTCTGTATGTGCAGGATCTCCCCACTCAGATCAGCCCGTGCTGGAGGAGCACAGGTGCTTCTGAAGAAGGTCCATATGGCCGGCCAACCAAGTCTTGTTTTCCCAAGAGGCTCTCTCTTCATGACCAAGTTTTGGTGCTCAAGGAGCTCTACAGCCCCAGTCCCAGCTCAGGTATCCACATGCCTTTCAGGTGCTCGGCCCCAATCTCCAACCCTTCTTCCATCCTGGCTGCCAGAAGGAGCTTTCTCGCATAGCTTATTGCCACTCCTCTGCTCAAATCTGTCAGTGGCTCCCCTGTGCCTTCAGGGTAAAGATCTAGCCCTTCAGCCTGACACTCAAAGTCCTTGATGAGGCTGGGTGAGGTGGCTCACGCTTGTAATCCCAGCACTTTGGGAGGTCAAGGCAGGTGGATCACCTAAGCTGAGGAGTTTGACACCAGTCTGGCCAACATGGTGAAACCTTATCTCTACTAAAAATACAAGTTAGCCAGGCGGCTGGGCACGGTGGTTCATACCTGTAGTCCCAGTACTTTGGGAGGGCGAGGCAGGTGGATCACGAGGTCAGGAGTTTGAGACCAGCCCGGCAAACATAGTAAAACCTCGTCTCTACTAAAAATACAAAAATCCAGGTGTGGTGGCACGCACCTGTAGTCCCAGCTACCGGGGAGGCTGAGGCAGGAGAATCACTTGAACCCGGGAGGTGGAGGTTCAGTGAGCTGAGATCATACCACTGTACTCCAGCCTGGGCGTCAGAATGAGACTCCATCTCAAAAAGAAAAAAAAAAAAAAAAAGCCAGGCACAGCCGGGAGCAGTGGTTCACACCTGTAATCCTAGTACTTTGAGAGGCCAAGGCTGGCAGATCACCTGACTTCAAGACCAGCCTGGCCAACACAGCAAAATCCCGTCTCTAATAAAATTACAAAAATTAGCCAGGTGTGGTGGCACGTGCCTGTAATCCCAGCTACTCGGGAGGCTGAGGCAGGAAAATCACTTGAACGCTGGAGGTGGAGGTTGCAGTGAGCCGAGATTGCGCCATTGCACTCCAGCCTGGGTGACAGAGCAAGACTCTGTCTCAAAACAAACAAACAAACAAACAAAAAAACAAAAACAAAAACCTCAAAGCCCTTGGTAATGTGGCTTCTGCTGACCACTCCGGCTTCCTGTACTTCCCTCAACATGTCCCATCTTACTTCATCTGGCCAACTGTCACTCTGTCTTCTGGATCCAGCTCACGTCTTCCAGTGAGCCTGCCCAGAGTTCCCAGGCTGGGTTAGGACCCTGTCTGGGTTCTCACATTGCCCTTTGCTCCCTTCTGTCCCACTAGTCACAGTACTCATCGTGTATTTATACATCTGCATCCGTATTCCTCAGTAGACTAGGAGTTCCCTAGGACAGGGCCAAGGTCCCATTGCCCTCTCCAGGGCTCCCCAACAGATGAGTTTAAACAGATTGAGTTTCAATTTCTTAAACTCAACCTGGGACTGATTTTAGGGGGATGGGCATTAGCCAGGGCATTTAGTAATAAAAGCAGCTAACCGTTATTGAGCCTTTACCATGTGCCAGCCACTGTGCTAGAAACTTCACCTAGATTATCTCATTAACTCTCAAAACGACTGTTTATGAGGTAGTATCGTTATCATTCCCATTCTACACGTGAGAAAACTTAGGCTAAGAGAGCAGCTTGCCCAAGGATACACAGCTGAGAAACTGCACTGTATCTGAAGCCCACTCTAGGCCGCTTTCACTGGCAGCTCACTTTGGGTCTAGTGCAGGGAGCTTGTTTGGAGAATTTTCACCTGGGGATGTTATGCTGGAGATCCACTGTGGAAATAAAATTGCAGAACTGAGTCCTGGGAGCCCAATGTGGACATGTGACTAGGCACTTAGCCAGGTGGCTTAATTTGGGGGACAATCTGATCTAGGGCATTAGTCCTGGAGCTCAGCATTGGACTCTCCATCTAGTAAATGAAAAATAGGGGTCGTCAATCTAGGGGACATGGGCTGGGGAGAAGACAGCTGGAATCTCTGTCTGGAGCTCAGTCTGGGCTGCTGAATTTCAAGTTTCCTTCTGGGGAACTCAGAGAATCCAGTCTGAGGGCTCAGTGGGGCTTCAGTCTGTAGGGTGGACCTGGAGAGTCAGTCTTTTAAGTACAGGCTGAAAGTTTCAGTCTGAGGGATATGAAATAGAGAATTAATCTAGGGTGCTGTTTGGCAATACTTGTCTATAGAATGGTGGCCAAGAAGATCAGACTGGGAAGCTCTTTTGGGGATCTCAGGCTGAAGCCTCTCACTGGGAACCTGCTTTCAGGGTTCAGGGTGGGAAGGGCATTCTAGATGCCCAGTCTGGGGAATCTTAGTTTGAGAAACCAGTGTTGGGATCTACAGTTGGGACCTCAGACTGGGCTTAGTATGAAGGTTCAGTTTGGAGACGTCAGTCCACGGGGCTCATCCCAGGGAATCGTTCTGGAATGCCCATTCTAGAAGTTTAGGCTGGCACTTCAGTGAGGGCTCTTTTTCAGCAGGAGGAATGAGGTACTTTCTTATGCTGCAGATGTATGTTTGTAGAACTTAGCTATTAAACTTTCTAGAGGCCTAGTTCTTTCTAGGGGTCCAGGCTTCATGTGCCCCATCTGGTGGGGTGGAGGAGGCTCAGTTTGGGAAGTGGACACAATTGTCCACTCCCAATTCTTTTTTTTGCTTTGTTTTTTGAGATGGAGTCTTGCTCTGTGGCCCAGGTTAAATGCAGTGGTGCATTCTCGGCTCACTGCAGCCTCCGCCTTCCGGGTTTTGGCAATTCTCCTGCCTCAGCCTCCCGGGTAGCTGGGATTACAGGCGTGAGCCACCACACCTGACTAATTTTTGTATTTTTAGTAGAGATGGGGTTTCACCATGTTGGCCAGGGTGGTCTTGAACTTCAGACCTCAGGTGATCCGCCTGCCTCGGCCTCCCAAAGTGCTAGGATTACAGGCGTGAGCCACTGTGCCCGGCTTCACCTCCCCATTCTTATGGCTTTTAGGACCCCACACTTTCTTGGTTTTCCTTGGATCTTTAGGGCTGCCCCCCACTTTTTTTTGAGAAGGAGTCTCGCTCTGTCACCCAGGCTTGAGTGCAGTGGCGCCACCTTGGCTCCCCGCAACCTCTGCCTCCCAGGTTCCAGTGGTTCTCCTGCCTCAGCCTCCTGAGTAGCTGGGACCACAGGGGTACGCCACCACGCCTGACTAATTTGTATATTTTTGGTAGAGATGGGGTTTCACCATGTTGGCTGGGCTGGTCTCAAACTCCTGGCCTCAAGTGATCCTCCCACCTCGGCCTCCCAAAGTGCTGGGATTACAGGCGTGAGCCACTGCACCCAGCCTAGGGCTGCTCCTTCTAAGTCTCCTTTGCTGATTCCACTTCCCTGAGCTTTGTTCTTGGCTCTCTTTCCCCTCCTTTTACACTCACTCCCTTAGGTGATCTCGGCCAGCCCTAAGACTTTGAATACTACTATCTATGTGCCAATGACATCCAAATCTCTCCCTGGGATTCTAGATTCATCTAACTGCCTGACAAGCCGCTCACTTTGAACATGTCCAAAATCAGACTCCTAAGATCATCTTAGGAGCCATCACCACCAGCCAAAAACCTACAAGTCAGTCCTGACTCTTTCTCCCAAGCCCGGCATCCACTCCACGCTCGTTCTCTCAGTGTTGCTTCTGAAGAGAATATATCCTGAATCCAACCATTTCTCACCGATTCTACTGCTACCGTCCTCATCCAAGCCAACTTTTCTCACTTGGATTATTGCAAAGGCCTTCTAACTGATTTCTCAGCTCTCTCTCTTGCTTCCCAAGTAATCCAGATCGAAACCTTCCCATGGGCTACCCACCACACTCAGAATAAAATCTATCGCCTTATCTTGGCCTTCCAAGTCTTTATTCCTGTCTCCAACCCCACGTCTACTATTCTACCCTCACTTGTCACGTTCAGGCCACACTGACCCTCTTGCTGATCCAGAGATACGCAACCTGTCCACCACCCCACCTCCCCTAATCTCTCCCCCTGCCTTGGACACTATACATGCTGTTGCCTCTGCCTGGAACATACTCCTCCCCAGTAGGCATGTGCCTACCTTCTTTTTTTTTTTTTTTTTTTTGAGACGGAGTTTCGCTCTTGTTACCCAGGCTGGAGTGCAATGGCGCGATCTCGGCTCACCGCAACCTCCGCCTCCTGGGTTCAAGCAATTCTCCTGCCTCAGCCTCCCGAGTAGCTGGTACTACAGGCGTGCGCCACCATGCCCAGCTAACTTTTGTATTTTTTTAGTAGAGACGGGGTTTCACCATATTGACCAGGATGGTCTCGATCTCTTGACCTCGTGATCCACCAGCCTCGGCCTCCCAAAGTGCTGGGATTACAGGCGTGAGCCACCGCGCCCGGCCGCCTACCTTCTTTTTATTCAGGTTTTGACTCACCGTCTTCTAGTCAGAGAGGCCACTCAATCCTAGGTAGGCTCTCCAGCCACTGTCATGCCACCCTCTTCCAATTCTATGAATGACACTCAGCACCTATCAATATTCTACTATGTATTTATTTACTTATTTATTTATTTTTCAGATGGAGTCTCACTCTGTCACCCAGGCTGGAGTGCAGTGGTTCAAGCTTGGCTCACTGCAACCTCTGCCTCCCAGGTCTGAGCGATTCTCTGGCCTCAGCATCCTGAGCAGCTGGGATTACCGGTGCGCACGCTATCATGTCCTGCTTTTTTTTTTTTTTTTTTTTTTTTTTGAGACAGAGTCTCGCTCTGTCACCCAGGTTGGAGTGTAGTGATGTAATCTCGGCTTACTGCAACCTGTACTCACTGCAATTGCTGAATGCCTCCCGGGTTCAAGCAATTCTCCTGCCTCAGCCTCCCGAGTAGCTGAGATTACAGATGCCCATCACCATACCCAGCTAATTTTTGTATTTTTAGTAGAGACACGGTTTCACCATATTGGCTAGGCTGGTCTCAAACTCCTGACCTCAGGTGATCTGCCTGCCTCAGCCTCCCAAAGTGCTAGGATTATAGGCGTGAGCCACTGTGCCCGGCCTCTACTGTGTATTTATTACTTTTGTTTATGGTGTCTCTAGCTAACTAGAATATATGCTCCCTAAGATCAAGGACCTTGTCTGTTTTGTTCACCTGTATATCCCCAGCACCTAGAACAATGCACGAAAACATGGAGGTGCTCAGTAAGTAGCTGTTAAGTTAATGAATGAATGAAAATAACAATTTGGGGAAGAAAAAGTGGGGCAGACTCTGGGGAGTGACCCTGTGTGGTTGAGGTTGATACTGGAAGAATCGGGATGGAAGACTTTTCTGGTGGTTCAGTGTGTAAGGATTCAGTCTGGGGAGGAGGTATCTCAGCCTAGAGATCCAAATTTGAGAGGTGAAAAATTTGGGGTCCAGTCCTAGGGTGCTCAGACTTGGAGGTTCTTTTGGGAGGTTCATTCTGAGTAGTGGCTGGTGGACACGGAGGAAAGCTCTAAATCTGGAGGATGGAAAACTGATGAGCCAGGGCTCTTTCTGGGGAGCTCAGCTGTGGAGATTCTGTGATGAGAGCCTGGCCTGAGGGGTCAGTCTGGGCTCTCAGCCTGGTGGCTCAGTCCCTGAGATTTCGGGCTCAGTTTCCTTTCTCATTTGGTTCAACTTCATTTGGGGGTAAGTCTAGGGGGCCAGCCTTGGGGGTCTTGGCCTAGGAAATGGATGAGTTCCTTTAGGGGATCATAATGGGCATGCCCCTCAAACTCTGGGGTTCCAGTTGGAAAGTTCAGATTGGGGATCTCCTTCTGAATGTTCTCTCCGGGTATTCAGACAAGGATCTCAACTTGGAGGTCTCTGGCTGAATACCCAAAGAGAACATTCAGAAGGATGATCTCATCCTGGGGTCTCACTTCAGAACCTCAATGTGGACCTTTCAGTTTGGAGATCCTCCTGTGGGATCTCAATCATGTGGCAATGGAAGCTGACCCTGTGAATTAAGTGTTGGGGTCCTGCCTCAGAGGTCTGGCCTAGAGCTATTAGTGTAGGGGTGTAGGAAAGGGCCTGGGTGCATACACTCACTTTGGGCATCCTTGCTGTCCGGGGAGCCATGAGGCAGCTTTAACAGATAGTCCTTGAGAAGAAGCTCATAGCGGGGGATGCGCTGCACAGGCTCCAGCATGTGGTGCTGCAATGTCAGGTTGCCACAGGCTTCCTCCTTCTGTGACAGGCAGAAGCAGAGGGGCTCAGATCTGGCTCCAGATCCCCCACCACGTCCCAGCAGACTTCTCCTCCCCGTCTGATCCCTCCAGCTTGACCACTTACCTGCACCTCATGGATGATGACTTTAAACTGGGTGGAGCGCTCTGTCCAGGTGTTGACCAGCTCCACGGCCCGGTCAAAGTTCTTCACATACTCGCCATACATCTTGAGGAAGGGGGCCAGTTTCTGCAGGATGTCTCCAATGCGTGGGTAGCGGTCCCTGGGGTGTAATTCGGGGCTGATGTGGTCCTGCTGCTCTCTGCCCCTCAGGATCTTCCCCCACAGGTCTCCAGCCCCAGGCAGACACCTTTCATCTCAGTCCTAGAAACCTACTTCTCAGCCAGTCTGCTCCTTCAGAAATGCTGCTTACATTATAGGCCAATGAGGCCAAGAAGCTCCGTTTGACTTCAGACCACAGCCTGGGATGCCACCTGCCTCAACTTTGTGCTGCCCAAGTACTGGTTGGAATACCCACCCTGAGCCTTACTCCGGGGACCACTTCATATTCTGATTATCAGTTGTGTGCTGAGTGATGCTGGGGACACAGAAATGAGTCACACCCATTTGATCCCTGAGACGGCCACCATCTGGTAGGTGAGACAAAGAGACCAGGCCTGGCCGTACTCCTCACTGGTCAGTCTGGTGCAGGAGAAAAAGCAAACCAGACCTGGTCCCAGCCCTCAGGGGTCTCAGACTCATGGGGAGATGGAGGAATGCAGCTTCATGCTGGTCCTCTGTGGTGACAGCCTGGAGAGGGGGATATACCTGACTCTGCAGGTGTGGGGAATGTGGACATGATTTTAGGCAGAGAGAGACATGGTCTGACTTGTTTGGAAAGACCGTTCTCGCAAAGGGTGTGGACTGTAAAGGCTGGATTGGAAGAAGGCCTGGAGGCCAGGAGGCTGCCTGTAAACCCTGCCTTTCTACTTCAGGACTCAGCTTAGGCATCACCTCCTCCCTGAATCCTCCTGTAATCCCCAAACTAGGCTTAGTCCATTTGTCTGGATTCCCACAGCCTACTTTCTCTGCTCTATTATAGCACTATAAAAATAACAAGAGCTCACATCCACTGAGCACTTATTGTATATACCTGGTACTGTTCTAAGCTCTTTTATGAGTTAAGTCAGTTAATCCTTAAAATAGCCCTATAAGGTAGGCCGTTATTATTATCCCCATTTTATAGATGAGGAAACTGAGGCATAGCAATTTAAGAAACTTGCTCAGAGCTAGCAAGTGGCACAGCCGGAATTTGAACTCAGCCAATTTGGCTCCTAATCTCCTACTCCTGCAGGCTATGCTATTCTGCTATACTTTCCTGAGTTCTGGTCTGTGTTCCACAGACTGGGAGGCCCTGGAAGGCAGAGCTTGGGCCTGATTCTTTTTTCTTTTCTTTTTATTTTTTAAAATTTATTTATTTTTTTTTAAGATGGGGTTTCACCATGTTGGTCAGGCTGGTCTTGAACTCCCAACCTCGGGTGATCCGCCTGCCTTGGCCTCCAAAGTGCTTGGATTACAGGCGTGAGCCACCATGCCTGGCCTTTCTTTTCTTTTTTTAAGACAGAGTCCTGCTCTGTTGCCCAGGCTGGAGTGCAATGGTGCAATTTTGGCTCACCACAACTTCTGCCTCCCAGTAGCTGGGAGTACAGGCATGCACCAACACACCTGGCTAATGTTTTATATTTTTAGTAGAGATGGGGTTTTGCCATGTTGGCCGGGCTGGTCTTGAACTCCTGACCTCAGGTGATCCACCTGCCTCAGCTTCCCAAAGTGCTGGGATCACAGGCCTGAGCCACTGTGCCCGGCCCTGATTCTTCTTTCAAAAGTCACTAAGAGGAAGAGCAAGCAGAATTGAAGTCTTGTGTACACTTCTGGGTCTAGGCTTGTCAGGAAGGTGGACAGGGGATTGGGCAGCTTAGGTCTGGGGCCCCTCACCATTCCTCCATGCGCTTCTCTAGCTCAGGGAGCAGGAACTGCTGGTGGAAGCAATAGATGGAGCAGATGTTAGAGAAGATGCCGTGGACAACGTCGGCCGGGAAGGAACTGCGGTTCCGAGCTTCTTCCAGCAGCCGGGCACAGAACACCTGCGGGGCAGGGCAGAGGCACTCAGCCCAGCTGGGCCTGGGGCTTGGCTGGTGAAAGGGCAGCTTGTGGGTGAGAGCAGTATTTGTGGGGAGGCTTGTGGAGCTTTGGGATCAGCATTGGTCTTGAGACTGAGGAGACAGGAATGGGGTTAGGGTTATATATTGGGGAGATGGATTTCAGGTTATCCCGCAGTCCCTGGCTTTGGCCCCCACACTTGAGCTTGGTCCTGGCAGAGCAAGTATTCTGTCTGAGATCTACCTCAAGTGTGAGGGTGCCTTCTGAAGAAATGTTAGGGTGCCCGGGCACAGAAAGGGGTCCCTGCTGCCAAGAGTTAGGCTTTGGAACAATTAGAAGTCAGGCTTAAGGTCAGGCTTAGCATTAGATTCAGAGTCAGAGAGAAAGTTGGAATTAGATCCGTCCATTTAATGAATATTTTCGAGTGTCTGCTGTGTGATAGGCACTGTCCTAGAGGCTAAGATAGAGCAGTGAACAAAGACAAAAATCTCTACTCTCAGGGATTCTAGTGGATTTGGAATCTGGAATAGGGCCAGAGTTAGAATGAAGTTCACAGCTAGGGATAAATTCAGGATCTGGGTCCGACATGGCACTAGTGTAAGAGTCGCAGTTAGGGCTGGTGTACCTGCCCAGCGTTAGGAGTGAGGGTTGGTATCAGGATCAAGCGTGGGACATAATCAGAGTTGGCTTCAGGGACAAGCTGACTTCAAGGTCAGAGAGGAGTCTTACCACCTCTAAATTCTGGCTCCAATGGTGGGGTTGAACTCAGGCCCTATCACTTCCTCCTTGAAACACACCTACAAGGTCCTGGGGCCCTCCAAGAGGCCACTCACCTGATCCAGGAGATGGAGCCTGGAAACGTAGGCCTTCTCAGTTTGCAGGAGCTCATTGGCAATGTGAAACACCTTTTGCTGCACAGTCAACTGGAAAGGAGAAGCAGTAACCCCTGATCCATCTTCCTCTATCCTAACCCTCACCCAAGCCCCCAGAATTCTTAAAACTGTTCCCAGGCTACTCTAAGCCTAATACTACCCTAAGATAACCCTGACCCCCATCTCTAGATCTGTAAGTCCTTCAGCTTCATTCCTGACTCCCCAGTCCACCGTAAAGCCTACCCCTCAATTCTGATGACGTGCACTCCCTCACTCGACAACTTATTCCCCTGCTCCCTCTATTCACTCAGCAGAGTGTAGTGGTTAAGCATGTGGGATGGTAAGTCAGACTTCCCGGGTTCAAATCCTAAGCTCTGCCATTCACTAGTTTGCGTAAGTTCTTTAACAGCTCTGTATTTAAGACGCCTCATCCATAAATATAGATAATAATAGATCTATTTAATGTAGAGGCTGGCGAGAAACAGAAACAAAACAAAATAATAATAGGACTGAAGTCCAATGGTAATGGAGACAATTAGATAATTTAATATAAAAAAACATAGCAGACTACAGATTAAATGGTCTATAAATGTTAATTAATCATGTATTCACCCACTCAGTATACTATCAGCAAGGGCCTGCTGAGTACCTGGGGCGTGAGAAAAGCACAAAAGTATAACAACGTATAAAACTCATCGCCTGCTGGCCCAGTTTCCTATTCATTAGATATATTTGTTGAGTACCTGTCATCTCGGCAGTCCCTGGTTTGGGCCCCACACTTGAGCTTGGTCCTGGCAGAGCAAGTATTCTGGCTGAGATCTAACTCAAGTGTGAGGATGCCTTCTGAAGAAATGTTAGGCTGCATGGGCACAGAAAGGGGTCCCTGCTCCCAAGAGCCTTCATCTGCATAGCCTCAGGCCCCTGCAGGGCTCTAGCTCTTGCGCCCCTCCTCCAGCTGTTGAGAAGTCTCTATGGATGTGACAGACTTTCCATTTTACAAATAAGGAAACGGAGCTTATGGTGGGGGGAGCGGAGAGGGAAAAGACTTGCCCAGTGTCACAGAGCTTGGAAACAAGGTCCTATTTTGAGAAATACTGAGCTAGGGGAAGAATCAAGCATAAAAGGCTCCCGGGTTCTCCACACGGTCCTGCCTCTCGGTGAACACATGTCAGTACCTCCACAGACTCCTGTCTCTCCATCAGGGGCACTGGGATTTCTCTGTCCTTCTCTTCCTCCTCCTCCTCGTCGTCCTCCTCCTCCAGGTCACTGTCAACCTCTTGGGAGCCAGGCCGGTGGGGGTCGGCCAAGGCAACAGGCACACTAGCCAGGGCAGGGGGCCCAGGGCAGAGGCTGTGGCTGGGGGGCCCGTCATCACTGACGAAGCAGGTCTCTTCGCTGTTGGATGGCGAGCTGATGCTATCAATGCCGCTGTCCCGGTTGGGCACCTTCTCGCCGTCCCGGGGCCCAGGAGCCAGCAGGAACAGGCAGCGGGAGCCCTCGCCCTCGGGGATCTGGGGCACTGGTGGCTGTGAGGGTGGCTGTGGCAACATGGCTGGCTCTGGGGGACCTGGGCTGGGGCCAGGGGCTGGCCTATCCGAGGCGACAATCACAGGCTCTCTGAGGTGGGTGGTGGACACACATGGAGGCACGGTATGAGCTTGACTGAGAAACCTCTCCTGACTATCCCTTCCTGTCCCAGGCTCCCCCTTCCCCCTAGAGGGTGCCCTAGGGACCAGACTCACCTTTCAAACTTCTCAATCAGTGAGGATACCGCTGCAGAACTGGAGCTGGCCTCTACCCTGGGGGCCAGGCCCTTGGCCACTCGTGGGTCGGCAGGCAGTGGGCGTGATGGTGGAGGGGGGATGGGCTCCGGTGGAGGGGGCATCCGGGGCATCTGCAGGTAGCTGGGCTTTGGGGGCACTGGAGAAACGAATGGGGAAGACAGAAGGCAGATGTCGTGAGCTGGATTTGAGCCTCGCTAACATGGTGAAACCCCGTCTTTACTAAAAATAAAAAAATTAGCTGGGTGTGGTGGCATGTGCCTGCAGTCCCAACTACTTGGAAGGCCGAGGCAGGAGAACTACTTGAACCTGGGAGGCGGAGGTTGCAGTAAGCCATGATTATGCCACTGCATCCAGCCCGGGTGAAGCGTAAGATTCTGTCTCAATAAATAAATGAAAGAAAGAAAGAAAGAAAGAAACAAAGAAAGAGCTGGATTTGGAGGTGGCTGTCATGGCCAGGCAGCAACCCCCTCCACAAACCGCAATCTGCACCTTTGGCTGAGGTGAGATCGCAGTATGGACACATAAGCCTCAGGCTACAGCTGTCTGTGCACTAGCTAGGTAGCACTGCTCCAGGAGCATGGTGCCTCCCTATCCTTCTAACAAGCCCTCTTCTCTGCCATTGGCTAATGTCTCCCCTCTTCTGTCCCCTCCCCTGGGCCTTTCTCTGCTCTTTTCCGGGACCACTTACCCTGTGGCTTCGGGCCCGGTACCCGCTTCAGTGGTGAAGGACGCTGGCTAGGGGTTTCAGTGGGGGGACCTGGGTCTGAGCGAAGCCGCTGGGGACCTTCTGGATGAGGCTCTAGGCTCTGGCCAGGGTCAAGGGACAAACTTTTAACCAGGATCCGGTTTCCCTGGTGCAGCCCTGCAGGAAGAGAGAAAATAGGTGTGAAGTAACTGAATTTAACCCAAACGGGACTGGGGTTCAAGTTAAGACTGGCATGTCTCAGCAGGTATCTGGGGTGTTGGGTTTCTCTGAGCCTCTTTACTGGTCACAGTGTTTTTCTGGGAAGCCCCTATCCTAGCCCTCAGATGGAGAGCCAGAACCAGGGCTGGGGCTGGCCGTTTTCATCAACAGATAAAAGTTCTTTGTGACTGGTGCACTGATTCCGTGTATGTCAGCAGGCAGTATTACTAGGGAGTTTAACCAGGCTGGGGGTGGCTGTGAGCACCCTAAAGTTTATATATGCATTTGCAGCCCTTGTTTATACAGTCACACAGGTATCCTGGGCATAAACCATTCTTCAACGTTTTTGTTAAGGCCCTGAGAATATCTAGACTTTCTTGTTTACAATGTTGTGCAGCTGACCGTGCTTAAAAATGACGAAATTGTGTTTCATGAGCAAAAGTTTTGCTTCTTGAAATCCCAGCTTCTGGTTGGGCATGGTGGCTCATGCCTGTAATCCCAGCACTTTGAGAAGCCAAGGAGGGAAGATTGCTTGAGCTCAGGAATTGAAGACGAGTTTGGGCAACAAAATGAGACCCTGTCTCTACAAAAAATATAAAAGTTAGCTGGGCATGGTGGTGTGCACCTGTATTCCCAGCTACTCAGGAGGCCGAGGTGGGTGGATCACTTGAGCCCGGCAGGAGGTTGTAGTGAGCTGAGATCACCCCACTGCAGTCCAGCCTGGGCAAAAGAGTGACACCTCATCTCAAGGGGGAAAAAAAAAAAAAGAACAAAAATGAAAAAAAATCCCAACTTCTCACCAATCTGTACTACCCTCCTCGACTTCCACATCTACACAGACCCACATGCATCTTCCACCCCTGCCACACACACACTTGCAACATCCAGAGTTCAGGTCACAGAAGTAACTTTAAATCAAGCAGCCAGTTCAGAAAAAAGGGAGGACGTTTTGTATTGTCCCTCCTCCCTCACTGTATGTCCCCTAAAGCCACCTCTATCTTTGGCTCTAGAGGAGATGATGGTCATGCTTAGGAGAGGATTTGGTCTGGGAGGCAGTGAGGGACCCTCCACCCCAGGGATGACATGTCCCAAAGAAAGGAATGTGGGGCTCATGTGGTCCTGGCTGCGCAGGGGCTGTGGGGGGGCCACAAATGACAGAGAAGTCAGGTGGGGCCACAGAGGAGAGGGAAAGGCCTTGGACGCCAGGCTGACATCCATCCTGTAGCAGAAGGGAGCCACAAAAATCCCTTGCATAGGGAGAGATGGAGGCAAACAGGTGTGAGGACAAGTGGGAGAGGTGGTCAAGAGCCCCTGGAGGTACCACCATCACATGGTGTAGGTTATGCTGTGCCACAGCCACATGGCCTCCCACTCACAGCCACAAAGGGTCTATTACCCTGTATCACACAGTCTCATATATGACTAGTCACAAATGGGCCCACTCAGTCACAGGAACTGGTGTTATTTACATCATTTCACACAACTGTAGGTGATCGCCCTTCTGAAAGCCTAGTTACACATAGTCACAAAGACCTGCAGTCACAACCTCACATATGATCACACGGCCTCACAGTATCACACATACCCACAAACATGATCATGCAGTCACAAAGACACGCAGTCACACAGTGGCAATTCTACCATCTTATACATAGCCTCACACAACCACCCAACTGCATACGACCATATACCCAGTTAGACATTCTTCAAACATGGTTTCACTGAGTCACAGAGAGATATACATTGTCATTTACACTGTGTCTCATAATTGCAGGGCCATGGAGTGTCATACACATTATAATGTCACACCTGCAAACATGGTTACACACAGACTATAGCCACAGAGTCAATTATACCGTGTCAGACACAATCACATTCAGTGGCAAAAGAGCATAAAGTCACATGATACTACACACTCAGAAACACAAACTCACAATCACAGACATGTGGCGTACAGGTGGCTCTCCATATCCATGGGTTTTGCAGCCTTGGCCTCTGCATGGAGGTTGATTGATCAAAAATATTTGGAAAAAAAAAAACCAAAACAAAACAATACAACAATAAAAATTATGTAAATAAAACCCAATATAGTATAACGACTATTTACATAGTGTTTACATATTATAAGTAATCTAGTGATTTAAAGTATACAAGAAGGGCTGAGCACGGTGGCTCATGCCTGTAATCCCGGCACTTTGGGAAGCTGAGGCGGGCAGTTCACTTGAGGTCAGGAGTTCAAGACCAGCCTGGCCAACATGGCAAAACTCCGTCTCTACAAAAATACAAAAATTAGGGAGGTGGAGGTTGCACTGAGCCCAGATCATGCCACTGCACGCTAGCCTCAGTGACAGAGACTCCATCTCAAAGAAAGAAAAAAAGTATACAGGAAGGCTGGGCGCAGTGGCTTACGCCTGTAATCCCAGTGCTTTGGGAGGCTAAGGCAGGCAGATCACCTGAGGTCAGGAGTTCTAGACCAGCCTGGCCACCGTGGTGAAACCCTGTCTCTACTAAAAATATAAAAATTAGCCAGGCATGGTGGTGGGCGCCTGTAATCCCAGCTACTCGGGAGGCAGAGGCAGGAGAATCGCTTGAATCCGGGAGGCAGAGGATGCTGTGAGACGAGATCGTGCCAGACTGCACTCCAGCCCGGGCGACAGAGTGAGACTCCATCTCAAAAAAAAAAAAAGTATACAGGAAGATACACATAGGCTGGGCGTAGTGGCTCACACCTGTAATCCAAGCGCTTTGGAGGCCAAGGCGGGCGGATCACCTAAGTCGGGAGTTCAAGACCAGTCTGAGCAACATGGTGAAACTCTGTCTTAAAAAAAAACAGTAAAAAGAAAAAAAAAATGAAGATACACATATTTTATATGCAAATAACGTGCCATTTTATATAAGGAACTTGAGTGTTGGCAATTGTGGTATCTTCAGGCTGTCCTGGAATGAATACCCCATGGAGACCAAGGGACAACTGTAATTTACTATGTCATACTCATCTAACAGATCCACGGTGTCCCTGAGTCTTAGCCATAGGCCCAGGAATACACACACTTGTGGGACACTTGCCTCCTCCTAAACAGTCACTGTGTCACATGCAAACTGTTGAGAAAACATACACACACAAAGACCTCTGCACCCTCCCTTCCAGGGTCACACAGGCAGAAAGAGTCACGGGATTTTAGCTCTCCCAGTCCCAGAGGGAAGAATAGCCCAACCCACAGGGTTCCAGCAGCTTCCCTAGGCCCCTGACCTCACTCGTGGCTACATCCCAGCCAGGTCCACCCCAGGGGACCCAGACCAGGGTCATTTCCCAGCACTGAGGGAACAGGGTACCAGGCCCCAGGCCGAGTGCCCCTCCCTAACCCTGTACCTTGCTTTGGGTGTCGTTCCTCACTTCCTTCCCCATCTGAGCTGGCAGGGCCTGGCCAGGATGGAGGAGGCGCTCCTCTCTGCTCAGCTGTGCTGCTTACCCTGCCCTGTTCAGCACATCCTGGCCTGGTCTTGCCCTGCCCTCCCCCTGGGCGTGGAGGTGAGGAAGATGAATCACCTGGAGGGTGGCACAGGCGGAGACGTGGTTGGCGAGACGCACGGCCAGAGCAAGGGAAAGAAACAGAGAAGAGCTCACAGGGCCAGAGACGCAGTGAGTAATGCCAGGCACCTAGCCGTGCAAAGGCCCCTCATCAGATATACACACGTAGGGGCCAGGGTCCCTGGTGCCCCTTGTCTGCCTCCTTGGGACTGGAGGAAACCACCTATTTCCACACCTCAAAGCAGGCAGGCCTCTGGGCAGGCCTTCCCTACCCTATCTGTAGCAAAGCAGCAGGGCCCCTGGACAAGGCTGCTCTCCTTCTGCTCCAGTGCCGGTCCTTGGGATGGGGTGACCATACATGTCACCCTCCATGGCCCTGCCCTAGCCTACCCTTTGCTCCCTCCTCACCCATCCCATCTGAGAGCTGACAGGCGGGCCTGCCTCTCCATTCTCTGCCTCCTTGCAGGCAGCCCTGCTGAAGAGGCTGAATGAAACACAGATTCCCTGGAGTCCAGGGTGAGAGGAACAGGGACTGTCAGCCCAGTTTCTAGTGAGGAGATGGAGACAGAGAGAGAGGCAGTGACTTGCCCAAGGTCGAAGAGCAAATCCATGAATGGTCCACTTTCAGGCAGACTGCTCATGGACTGGATTCGTTTCTTACTAACCCTGCTCTCCAAGGGGAAGCAGGAAAAGCGGGGAACCAGGAGGTGCGGGGTGAACCCCAGGCCTTCAGAAAGTCACAAATTGCAGTGTAGCTAGTGAGAGGGCCACCCCCAACCCTGTCCACAGGGAGATGAACAGGGGTCCAGTTTAGGAGCCTAGGCCTGGCCAAGAACCAGGCTAGGTTTCCCTAGCCTAGGTTCAGGATCACCCACTGTCGTTTCAGAACTCCCTCTCCCTTGTCTCTGCCTACATTTCCCTGTCTCCTGTTTTCCCTCAGCGGCCCCCCTGGTCCCAAGTCTTGCTTCGTCCAGGTGGCTAAATGAACTTTCTCACAGTCCAGCTCAGATCATGCCACTTACCTGCACAAGAACCTTCTGTAACTTCCCAGTGTCCATGGGAAACTAGAAACTTCTCAGCTGCCCTTGGTGGCCCCTCATGACCATGCTCTACGGCTTTCCTTGGCTAAGTTTGGTCTCTGAAATGTTTTTGAAGCTAGCAGACCCTGTGCTGGGGGATGAGAAAATCCCATCCCTGCCCTTGGAGAGCTAAGGGTAGGTCCCCCTACTCCTTTCTAGAAACCACAGCCCTTCCCACTGCCCCATCCTGTCCCTACCCAACAAGGTCCTGGATTCATTTTCTCCAGCCCATTTTTTCCTTTTTTTTTGAGACAGGGTCTCACTGTGTTGCTTACGGTTAAGTACGGTAGCGTGATCAGCTCACTGTAACCACAAATTCCTGGGCTCAAGTGATCCTCCCCCCTCAGCCTCCCAAGTAGCTGGTACCACAGGTGCTCACCACCATGCCTGGCTATTTTTAATTTTTTTGTAGAGATGGGGGTTCTTCTTTGTTGCCCAGGCTGGTCTCAAACTCCTGGCTTCAAGAGATCCTCCTGCCTCTGCCTCCTGAGATTACAGGCACGAGCCAGTGTGCCCGACTCTAGCCCATTTTTCCTGTGGTTGCTAATCTACAACATTCTCACACCCACACTCACACCTCCACACCTGACAAGATCCTCCACCAGCACCGCCCCTTCCACCAATGGATTTGCGATTCCCCAATGCCCATTAGAGCAGAGATCACCAAAGTGCCCCCTCACACACATTTGGTCACACAACCAAATCTTTTTTTATTTTTCACTTTTGAGGTGAGGTCTTACTGTGTTGCCCAGGCTGGTCTCGAATTCCTGGGCTCAAGCAATCCTCCTGTCTCAGCCTCCCAGGTAGCTGGGACTACAGGTGTGTACCACCACACCCAGCCACCACCAAATCTGATACCACTCTGTGGAAATATACCCAGCCACGCAGCAACTGTGCACATCCCTCAAAGACCTAGAGAGAGAACCACAGAGCTGCTCATGTGTCTGTGTGCACCGTGCTCAGCACAACTGCACACGCAAAACCACTGCTGCCACTCGGACACCTCTTGTCACCTACTGTGCCAGCTCTGCTGTGGGGATGGGGGTGGGGTGTACACCCTTCCTGCCCCACTCTCAAACCCCAGCCACCCAGCCATTCAGCAGACCAGAAGGGCAACCTTGACCCTTACCCTCAGGGAGTTCCCAGTTTCAAAGACAGAAGGCTCTAGGCTCAGGAAAGGCAAAGGGGGTCAGCCTGTGGGGACTGGGGAAGTTCGGGGGAATGGATAGGGTGGCCAGACAAAATACAGGACACTCACTCAGTTAAATTTTTTTGTGTGTGAGATGGAGTTTCCCTCGTTGCCCAGGCTGGAATGCAATGGCGTGATCTCAGCTCACTGCAACCTCTACCTCCTGGGTTCAGGCGAGTCTCCTGCCTCAGCCTCCCAAATAGCTGGGATTACAGGTGTCCGTCACCACCCCCAGCTAATTTTTGTATTTTTGTAGAGACCGGGTTTCACTATGTTGGCCAGGCTGGTCTCGATCTCCTGACCTCAGGTGATCCACCTGCTTCAGTCTCCCAAGGTGCTGGGATTACAGGCATAAACCACTGCGCTCGGGCACTCAGTTAAATTTGAATTTGAATTTCAGATAAACAAGGAATGTTTTAGTATGATATGTCTCAGGAATATTTATAGTAAAAATTTCTCAAGCTATACTTTAAAAATGACTTGCCGTATGTCTGAAATTCAAATCTAATTGTATTAAATACTTTTTGGGGACTAATTCTGGCAACCCTAGTCAGGGAAAGCTTCCAAATGAATGTGGCAGAGCTGGGCTTTCAAGATAACACCTGGTAGCCAGAGTCCCCCAAGACTCTTGTCCACTTAAGCCTCAAGTACACTGGGGACTCTGCCCAATTTCCCCTGTAATGGGCATCTGAATGCTCAAGAGAGTGCCGTTATTTCAGGGATGGCCTTGAATCTGCTCTTATTTTTTTAAAAAGTCAGTAATTTAAAAACGATGGTACTTGACTATTTCCAAGAAGGGTGGTGTCATCACGATCACTGATTGGACTGCATGGATTGGACTGCCATAGCACCTGTATTAGGAACAGCTGGCTTAGGAGTTGCACAGACCTCACTTGAGATCCCAACACTACCTTTTATTAACTTTGTAACACTGGGCAAGCCTCCCCATCTATCTGAGCCTCAGTTTCTTTATCTGGAAAATAGGACAATAATAGTGGTTCCCTGGTTTGGGGGGCCTATGGGAAGTGACCCCCCCACTCCTCAGCGTGCACATGTGTGCACACACACACACATACACACACACACAGCGTGATATGGGTTAAACTTAAAAACCAACAGAGTCACACATCCACAAAGCCACAAAACTACACACAGATACATAAGCCCATGGGCTGCAGGCTGCAACCCACAGTAAGACTGTGTATACACTGAGAAACACAAACAAACCTAGCCAGAGATAGACTCAGAACCCAGCCCCACTCACCAGGACGGCTCCGCAGATCAGGGCAGGATTCCTATGAGAGGTGGTAGGGCAGTGAAGAGAGAATAGTGCTCTGTCCTCCCCATTCAAATTCAATTCAAAATATAAACCAGAAAAAACTGTCAAATAAGTGTCCCAGAAGTGTAGCCGAGGTTTGGATTTTCCCATGACAACCTGTTGTTGTTAAAATAGGAAAATCCTTCCAAAAATTGTTTCTGGTCGCTGCATGCCCCTGTGTGGCAGGTGCCCTGAGCACATGCTGCCGGGTTTACTGGCAGAGCAGGTCCAGCATCTAGCTGAGTTTGAGGACAAGGACTCCTTTTGCCCATTCCCACTGGAACTGGACCCTGCATCTCCCTCACCCCTTCCTGGGAATTTCAGCTGCCAACTTTTCCCCCTCCCCAGCCAGTAGCAGCCTCCTCTTGCTTCTCCCAGCTGTAGCCTTGGCTTAATCTCAAGACAGCTATTAGGGCCCCAGACTGGACCTTGGCCATTAACTCCCTGGTGTCCTGTGACAAGGGGCTTCAAAGCTCTGGGCCCCCATCTCCCCATTTGGGGCCCAGAGCTATGAAGGATAGTCTGGAGAGATGTGAAAATGGGGAGAAAATTGTTCTGCTTATGAGCAATCAGCAAGATGCTAGGGTGGGCAGAAGACGGCTCCAGCACGCAGGTCTCCTGACAGCCCCGGCAAACTTCTGCCTATAGCCCTCAAACCTCTTCCTTTCCCGGCTGAGAGGTAGGCTCCAGGGACAGCTGGAATTCCTGGGGGTGTGGCAGGGAAAGGGAACAGAGGGAGTGGAGAAGAAAGAACAGCAGAAAGGAAAGTGCCTTTTGGGAAGCCAAAAGGGGGGGGAACATCCCACCGCCCGAGGGAAAAAAGCCAAAGCTGTAACTTCCCCACCTCTTCCCACCTGCCCCTTGAAAGTGAGCTGCAGCCCAGCTGCTCCACTCCGCCTTCAAGGCCAGACTGCACCCAGGCCTTGCTTGACCTGGCAGATGTTGTCTCTGAAAGTTCAAACACAAAGCTCGGTCAAGTGTGAAATGTGCAGAAGGAGCTGTGTACAGGAACCCTGTGGGTAGCTCAGGGGTTCCTTCCCTGAAGTCGACTATTCTTCTGAACATAAGGACTCTGCAGAAAAATAAAGGCACTTTCTGTAGCGTGAAGACACTTTTGGAAAGTGGGGGCCATTCTGGCAAGTCAGGAGCTTCCTAACTCTTGAGAGATTCCTGAAGAGCGTCCTATCCTGCAAAATGGAGACACTTTCCGTGAAATGGAGGTCTGTCTGATACACAGAAGGCCCTTCTGTACAGGGAAGAAGTTTTAGCAAAATAGAGGAGCCTTCTTCAAAGTGGAGGGAAATTCGGTAAAGTGAGGCGAGGTCTCTAAAGGCCCTTTTGTAAAATAGATGGCCTATTTGTAACTGACTCTGAAGGATCGTGACAAAACAGAAGACTGTTAAACAGGGGAACTCCTTTTTGTAAAGTGAGGCCCCTTCTGAAAAGAGAAGGATGTTTCTGTAAAGTGCGGACCCTTGTATAAAATGAGGAACTTCCTGTAGAGTGGGACAGTCTAAGGCCATAGGGAATGGTGGGGACTGGGTTAAACTGGAAAGCATACACCTCACCTAAAGTAGCAACAGCAGCTTCTCCCCGCCACCCAGGTGTCCCCTTGCAGAAACGCGGCCCTGTATTGTCAAGTCTTCCAATATTTCAAGAGAATTCAGACATGCACATTTTTCTTTTCTTTTCTTTTTTTGAGATGGAGTCTCACTCTGTTTCCCAGGCTGGAGTGCAGTGGCACGATCTCAGCTCACTGCAACCTCCGCCTCCCAGGTTCAAGCGATTCTCCAGCCTCAGCCTCCTGGGTAGCTGGGACTACAGGTGCGTGCACCACTGCATCTCCCTAATTTTTATATTTTTAGTTGAGACGGGGTTTCACCATGTTGTTCAGGCTGGTCTTAAACTCCTGACCTCAGGTGATCCACCTGCCTTGGCCTCCCAAAGTGCTGGGATTACAGGCATGAGCCACCATGCCCAGCTGGAAAATCCAGGTTTTTCATGTGGAATCCCTTGATTTTAAAAACTGTGAGCAGGCAAAATGAAACTTGTGAGTCAAATTCAACTTGTGGGCCATCACATTGCAGTATCTGAGTTAGATGGTCCTGAAGGCTGGTCCTGCCCCTGCTGTTTATGTCTTCCCCTATCTCACATGCTCTCTCCCTTGAGTGGAAGCCTTGCAGTTCCTGTGTCCCACTCCTGGAAGGGCCCAGTCTCCTCTGTGTCTGAGGAGGCTCAGGGAGCTGGCCCATACGTTACTTGTCAGAAGTTCCCTGAACTGGAATCTCCCTTTTGTTCTGTCTGACCCAGTTCACCTTCTGCCTTGTGCAGGATGCCTAAAGAGAGCAGGGGATTTTAAGAACGTGCAAAAATCTCTGGAACTCAAGCTGTTCACTTTTTAGTAGAGGATATAAGATATGAGGATTTAACTGCTGAACACCTACTCTGGGCCAAGTGTTGTGTTGATGCTTTCTCGCATGGCATCCTCCTAATGATCCGGTGAGCTATTACCCATTTTACAGATGAGGAAACTGATGCACAGAGAGGGAAAATAATTTGCCTGAGGACACACAGCTAAAAGTGTTTGAGCTGGGACCAGATCCCAAATGTGTCTGTGTCCAGAGTCACAGAGCACATCTTCAGTGACTGCTGAGTTGGGAAGAGATCACATTTGGAGGGGGAGGAGAAAAGACTTCCTAAAGGAGGTGGTTTTTCGTTGCACCATCCAGGATGGGGTGTGTTCTTTTCAGGTATAGATGAGCTGAGAATGGTTCTGCAGACAAGGGAAGAGTGGGCAAAAATGTGGATACTGGGTTGCGGGGATGTGAGTGAAGCATATATTTGAAGCACATAGAGTCCTAGGTTTGCAAGAAGGCTCCACAGCAGGAAGAAGGATCAGGAAAGGCCAAAAGATTCAAGCAGGCAGCCACCCACCTCCCACACCACAACCACCACCATAGACCTATAGGGGGCATGCAGAGACAGACGCAGGCACAGGAACAGACACAGGTATAGAAACAGACACATCCATGAGATCTCAGGAGACCCACACGCAGAAACATTCAGAAACTCCCACAAGCTTAGCGCCAAGGTGATATACAGCTAGGCACAGAGAAGCACATAACACATACAGACCCAGAGACACACATGGATCTATATGCAAACACACAAGGCCATACAGAAACAAGAACATGAAGACACGCACACAAAATAGATCCATAGGGACAAAGGCCAGACACACATGCACGCATGCACACATACACACACACACACACACACACACACCCACACACACACCCACACACACCCTCAGCCACATGAGAGCAGAAGCAGCCCATCCCTCTTCCAGTAGCTTGATTACTGTGAGGGCCCGGCTACCTCCTCCCAGCTTCTCTGGACTAGAGGCCAGAGAAGGATAGGGGGCGGCAGCTCCACCCTCCGGGAGGAGCTGGGAACTTCAGAGGACAGGAAGGGAAGGGAGTGGAGCTGCAGCTGGGAGCACTGGGAGCAGTAATTACCCAGTTCTGGGGCTGCCACGCTGGCCAAGATTCCCCTTCCCGTGAGGCAAAGCCGCTGGGGGATGGTCCCTCTGACCCTTGCCTCAACCCCAGGGACCCTGACACCCACCCATTTCCCTTCCCATTCACCAAAGTCCTGGCCAAATCTGAAAGTTGGAGACACAGAGGGATTATGAGGGGAACAGAGAGATGATAAGAGGAAGACACTGGGGCAAAGGCAAAGGAGGGAGAGGACAGGAAAACCACAGAGACCCAGAGATGGACATAGAGGGAGACGGACAAAAGGAAGGGACAAGTCAGAAGGGAGACAGAGACAGAAAGGTCCACACAGGGTATGGCAGTCTGCGAGGAATACAGGCCCAGAGAGGCAGAGGGGCAGGACAAACAGGGCAGGCCAGGGCCATATGTTGAACATGATGACAATGTATCATACCAAGGACTGTGGGATGGATCTGTGGCATTGAATCTTTACAACCACCCTAGAAGGTGAGAATGGCAACCCCACTTTTCAGATGAGAAAACCGAGGCTCAGAGGGGTGAGGTGACTTGGCCAAGGTCACATGACACTTTGGAAGTGGCAGATCTGGGTCTGGGGGGCTCTCTCTGCTGCCAGCCCCTGCCAGAGACAGGGAGGCCCAAACAGAGATCCCTGAGGGAATTCTCCAGAGAGAGAAGCAGTCAGTGAGCCTGGGAGATGCTCCCTAAGAGATGCGGTGAAAGCGACCCCAGCCTTCCTTGCCCCTCCCACACCCGTGTGGTGGGGGAGGGGCTGTGTCTACACCTGGAATGCATTAGGTAGGGGGCCCGGCCTAGGGGAGCAGGGAAGGAGCTGGAGGAGGAGCAGGGAAGGCAAAGGCAAAGGCAGTGGTGTGGGCGGTGGCGGCCCAGGCCTAGCAGGCCCTGGGCGGGCGGAAGGGCTTCCATGCCAGCTGCAGCTCCCAGAGGCCAGCCCTGCCAGTCCCGCCTTTCCCGCTTTCCACAGGCGCCTTCCCTCCTCGATTTAACCCTTTCCCTGCAGGGGCCATGGGGAAGCGCCAAGGAGGGCTCTTTCCTCTTAGTCTCAGTTACATACCTGTGCCCCTCACCCACCTGCCCTTACTCTGGGACCCAGATAGGCACATCTGATGCCAACTGGGTGCTGTCAGCTAGATGTCCTGTCTTCAGGCTCCTCAGCCTCAGAACATCGTGAATGACACTCCCACCCCAGCCCCGGTCCTCTTCTCCTGCCTTCCCCATCACAGGAAGGACACCTCCATCCGGCCAGCTGCCCAAGTCCTGGGCTTCTCCCTTTCCCTCAATCTGCATTTCCGGCCAGGCCCCAAGTCTCTTAGACACACTGTGGTCAGTTGCCGTAGAATTTCTATGCTTCATTCCCCCTCCTAACTGGTTTCTCTCCCATCTTCCAGGCCTCTACGAGGGATTCTCCATACCACTGCCAGCTTCTGGAAAACACAGTCCCCTTCAATCCCTTCAGCCTTGTGAAGGGCTCCCCTGGCCTTGAGGGGTGAACTCCAAACTCCTGAGCACAGGGACCAGGAAGGCCTAGCTCAGGAACACTTACTTCCCCGCCCCTCGATCCAGCCACAATGGCCTTTTGTCTGTTCCTCGAAAGTGCTCTCTCCTGCCTAGGGCTTTGGCACATGTTGTTCCCGTGACCCCAAGTGCTTGCCTGCTTCTCCCTATACCTCTGGACTCCTATTTATCCTTCAGGTCTCAACGCAAATATCTTCTTTGCCCTGTCCACCCACTCCCCCGATGCTAATGTATTCTTTTTTTTTTTTTTTTTTTTTGAGACGGAGTTTCCACTCTTGTTGCCCAGGCTGGAGTACAATGGTGCGATCTCGGCTCACCGCAACCTCCTCGGTTCAAGCGATTCACCTGTCTCAGCCTCCTGAGTAGCTGGGATTACAGGCATCCATCACCACGCCCGGCTAACTTTGTATTTTGGACTAGAGACAGGGTTTGTCCATGTTGGTCAGGCTGGTCTGGACCTCAGGTGATCCACCCACCTCGGCCTCCCAAAGTGCTGGATTATAGGCGTGAGCCACCACGCCTGGCCCCTAATGTGTTCTTGCAGCATCTGCACTTGGAATTGCTTGTAGTGTGTCTTTCCTGCTAGGTATCAGCTCCATGAGGACGAGGATAGTAACTTGTTGCCTACCTGGCACCTAGCACAGGGCCTAGCACGTAGTAGGTACTCAACAGATACATGTTAAATAAAGAAATGCCCCCCTTCCTCCCCTCTTTCACTCTCCCTTCCCCTATTCCCTATTTGCTCAGCAGGTATTATTTTACTGATGCCACAATGACTAGGTCTGTGATATTACAAATGGGGAAACTAAGACCCTGAGAGGGGAAGGGAGGCCTGGAGGCACAGTGAACCAACGGCAGAGCCGGGAGTGCTGAGACTCCCTCGGCTACTGCCCTGCAGCCTTGTCTCAGGAGCTGTGCGTGTTTTCAGATACCTTTTAAGGTGTAAGACCTTCCAGGTCCAAGGAACTGGGCACCAGAACGCAGAGAAGCTGGACTCATTGCTCCAGAAATGTTTGCTCTCTGCAGATGAGGCAACTGAGCTCTGCGGTGCTAGCCAATGGCAGACTGCATTTCCTGCCCTCATTCCAGACAGGTCCTAGCCCCACCCAGCCAGCGTCTGGCCAGCTCCACATCTGCCTAAGGCATTTAGCTAACTGGCCCCCAGAAAGCCATGGCTTGGGTTTGTCTGGGGCATTATTAGCTGCCACTCCACTCTCCCTTGAGGGAGCAGGCAGCCCCAGTTGGTCCCTCCCCCAGGGACAGAGGGGCCTGAAACGGCCAAGAGCCGACTGCCAACCATCTGCAATTTGGAAGTTTCTATTCTTTTAGTCTTGTCTGGGGAAGTCCTTTTCCCAGCTACCCACAGTCTTTACATTTTGGTATGTTTGCCTGGAACACCCTAGCAGTCTAGGAACCAAATCTGGTTCTTTTCCCAGACTCTCCCCTGGAATCTCAAACTTCTGCTTTCCAAAACTCTCCAGCAGACCCCACTACCTCCTCCTGTCCCAAACCCTCTCTTTTCCTTTCCATGAGCAAACCCCCTTACTGGCCCCTCAGAATGCCCTCAACAGAGAAAACACCAAGGGAACCACACAAATTTACTTCACCAATGTTTGATTTGCTCTTCAGAAGTACTCCTCCCTCAATACTTTGCAATAGCTAGTTATCCTGGGTGTATGTGAAATGGGTCTCAGCTTCATGCAAATATACGTATTTATTTATTCATTATTTTTTTGAGACAGAATCTCACTTTGTCACCCACGCTGGAGTGCAGTGGCACAAGCATAGTTCACTGCAGCCTGGAACTCCTGGGCACAAGTGATCCATCCACCTCAGCCTCTCAAGTAGCTGGGACTAAGGCATACACCACCATGCCCTGCTAATGTAAAAATATTTTTTGTAGAGACGGGGTCTCACTATGTAGCTCAGGCTGGTCGTGAACTCCTGCTTTTCAAACAATCCTCTCCCATCGGCCTCCCAAAGTGCTGAGATTACAGGTGTGAGGCACCGTGCCTGGCCTCAAATATGTTTTATTTTTATTTTGTTTATTTATTTATTTATTTTTTATTTATTTATTTATTTTTTTTGAGACGGAGTTTCGCTCTTGTTACCCAGGCTGGAGTGCAATGGCGCGATCTCGGCTCACCGCAACCTCCGCCTCCTGGGTTCAGGCAATTCTCCTGCCTCAGCCTCCTGAGTAGCTAGGATTACAGGCACGCGCCACCATGCCCAGCTAATTTTTTGTATTTTTAGTAGAGACGGGGTTTCACCATGTTGACCAGGATGGTCTCGATCTCTTGACCTCGTGATCCACCCGCCTCGGCCTCCCAAAGTGCTGGGATTACAGGCTTGAGCCACCGCGCCCGGCCTATTTATTTATTTTTTTTGAGACGGAGCCTCGCTCTGTCGCCAGGCTGGAGTGCGGTGGCGTGATCTCGGCTCACTGCAACCTCTGCCTCCCAGGCTCAAGTGATTCTCGTGCCTCAGCCTCCCAAGTAGCTGGGATTACAGGCATGAGCCACCGCGCCCAGCCCTCAAGTATGCTTTAAAAACTGCTGGGTCTCAGCTTCATGCAAATATACTTAACGGCTTTCCCCCAAAAAAAAGCCTTTCTATGGCAAAGTTTCAGGAGGTACGGAATAGTTCACCCAAGTGTGACCCTGCCAACCTCACTGTCTGTCTTCAAGGATGGGACTGGCTCCCAGATCTATACATGGTATGTGTTGGTGGTGAAAACTCCCAAACATCGCCGACCCAAGCCTCTTTCCTGAGCTTTCCAATTCTACATCCAAATGCCTGCTGGTGAGATGACACAAACAAATGGAAAAATATTCCTTGCTCATGGATAGGAAGAATCAATATTGTTAAAATGGCCATACTGCCCAAAGTAATTTACAGATTTAATGCTATTCCTATCAAACTACCAATGACATTCTTCATAGAATTTTAAAAAACTATTTTAAAATTCATATAGAACGAAAATTGTCCAAATAGCCAAGGCAGTCCTAAGTAAAAAGAACAAAGCCAGCTGGGCGCGGCGGCTCAAGTTTGTAATCCCAGCACTTTGGGTGGCCAAGGTGGGTGGATCCCCCGAGGTCAGGAGTTCGAGACCAGCCTGGCCAACATGGAGAAACCACGTCTCTACTAAAAATACAAAAATTAGCCAGGTGTGGTGGTGGGCGCCTGTAATCCCAGCTACTCAGGAGGTCGAGGTAAGAGAATAGCTTGAGGCCAGGAGGCGGAGGTTGCAGTGAGCCGAGATTGTGCCACTGCACTCCAGCCTGGGTGACAGAGTGAGACTCAGTCTCAAAAAAAGAAGAAGAAAAAAAAAAACCCAACAACAAAAAACAAAGCCAGAGGCATCACTCTACCAACCTTAAACTATACTTACAGGGCTACAGTAACCAAAACAGCATGGTAATGGACAAAAACAGATACGTGGACCAATGGAACAGAAAAGAGCCCAGAAATAAGGCCGCACACCTACAACCGTCTAATCTTTGACAGAGTTGACAAAAAGAAGCAATGGGGAAAGGACTCCCTAGTCAATAAATGGAGCTGGGATAACTGGCTAGCCATATGCAGAAGACTGAAACTGGATCCCTTCCTTACATCATATACTAAAATCAACTCAAGATGGATTAAAGACTTAAATGTAAAACTCAAAACTATAAAAACCCTGGAAGACAACCTAGGAAATACCATTTTGGACATAGGACCTGGCAAAGATTTCATGATGAAGGCACTAAAGTAATTTCAACAAAAACAAAAATTGACAAATGGGACCTAATTAAATGAAAGCGCTTCTGGGCCGGGCCCAGTGGCTCACGCCTGTAATCCTAGCACTTTGGGAGGCTGAGGTGGGTGGACATCTGAGGTCAGGAGTTCAAGACCAGCCTGGCCATCATGGTGAAACCCCATCTTAAAAAAAAAAAAAAAAAGAAAAAGAAAGAGCTTCTGCACAGCAAAAGAATCTATCAACAGAGTAAGCAACCTACAGAATGGGAGAAAATATATGTAAACTATGCATCTGACAAAGGTCCAATATCCAGAATCTATAAGGAACTTAAATCAACAAGCAAAAAAACAAACCCATTAAAAAGTGGGCAAGGGACACAGACAATTTTCAAAAAAAGACATACATGTGGCCAATAGGCATATGAAACATCGGCCGGGTGTGGTGGCTCACACCTATAATCCTAGCATTTTGGGAGGCTGAGGTGGACGGATCACCTGAGATTAGGAGTTCAAGACCAGCCTGGCCAACATGGTGAAACCCCTTCTCTACTAAAAATACAAAAAGTAGCCGGGTGTG
The DNA here is from genome assembly GCF_009761245.1 of Sapajus apella. Taxonomy (NCBI): domain Eukaryota; kingdom Metazoa; phylum Chordata; class Mammalia; order Primates; family Cebidae; genus Sapajus; species Sapajus apella. The sequence goes on from NW_022437104.1 coordinate 1,542,184, forward strand.
GTGGCGTGCACCTGCAATCCCAGCTACTTGGGAGGCTGAGGTGGAGGTTGCAGTGAGCCAAGATCACGCCACTGCACTCCAGCCTGGGTGACAGAGAAAAAAAGAAAAAAGAAAAAATGTTCAATATCACTAATCATTAGAGAAATGCAAATCAAAACCACAGTGAGATACCTCCTCACATCAGTCGGAATGGCTATTACTAAAAAGTAAAAAAATAACATGCTGGCCAGGTTGCAGAGAAAAGGGAATGCTTATACACTGCTGATGGGAATGTAAATTAGTTCAGCCATTGTGGAAAGCAGTTTGGTGATTTCTCAAATAATTCAAGCAGAATGACCATTCAACCCCGTAATCCCATTATTGGGTATATACTCAAAGAGTATAAATTGTTCTACCATAAAGACACATGCATGTTCATCACAGTGCTATTCACAATAGCAAAGACATGGAATTAACCTAAATGCCCATCAATAGTAGACTGGATAGTGAAAATGTGTTATGTATATACCATGAAATACTATGCAGCCATAAGAAAGAATTAGTTCATGTCCTTTGCAGGAACACGGATGGAGCTAGAGGCCATTATCCTTAGCAAACTAAGGCAGAACAGAAAACCAAATGCCGCATGTTCTCACTTATACGTGGGAGCTAAACATTGAACACATATGGACACAAAGAAACAACACCAAAGCCTATTTGAGGGTGGAGGGAGGGAGAAGGGTGAGGATCATAAAAACTACTGGCCAGGCATGGTGGCTCACGCCTGTAATCCCAGCACTTTGGGAGGCCGAGGTGGGTGGATAACCTGAGGTCAGGAGTTTTTTTTTAAAGACGGGGTTTCACCATGTTGGTCAGGCTGGTCTTGAACTCCCGACCTTAGGTGATCCGCCCGCCTTGGCCTTCAAAGTGCTTGGATTACAGGCGTGAGCCACTACGCCCGGCCTGAGGTCAGGAGTTTGAGACCTGCCTGATTAACATGGTGAAACCCCGTCTCTACTAAAAATACAAAAATTAGCTGGGCATGGTGGTGCGCGCCTGTAATCCCAGCTACTCAGGAGGCTGAGGCAGGAGAATCACTTGAACCCAGGAGGTGGAGGTTGCAGTGAGCTGAGATCGTGCCATTGTACTCCAGCCTGGGCGACAGAGCAAGACTCTGTCTCAAAAAAAAAAAAAAAAAAGAGCTGGGCATGGTGGCTCATGCCTGTAATTCCAGCACTTTGGGAGGCTGAGATGGGTGGATCACAAGGTCCAGAGATGGAGACTATCCTGGCAAACATGGTGAAACCCCGTCTCTACTAAAAATACAAAAAAATTAGCTGGATGTGGTGGTGGGCACCTGTAATCCCAACTACTCAAGAGGCTGAGGCAGGAGAATCGCTTGAACCTGGGAGGCGGAGGTTGCAGTGAGCCGAGATTGTGCCGCTGCACTCCAGCCTGGCGACAGAGTGAGATTCCATCTCAAAAGAAAAAAAAATTAACTTTTGGCTGGGTATGGTGGCTCACGCCTATAATCCAAGCACTTTGGAGTTCAAGACCAGCCTGACCAACATGGTGAAACCTCGTCTAAAACAAAAACAAAAACAAAAAAAAAAAAAAAGAAAAGAAAAGAAAAACTACCTATCAGTTACTATGCTTATTATCTGGGTGGCGAAATAATCTGTATACCTAAATCCCCAAAATGCAGTTTACCCATACAACAAATTTGCAGATATACCCCCGAACCTAAAATAAAAGTTCAAAAAAAAGATTATGGTAAATCCATACAATGGCATATTATTATGCAATCATTAAAATGTTGTTAAAAAAAATAAAATGTTCCTGAAAAGTTTTTTATGATGTTAGAAAAATACTTACATTAAATGAAGCATGATATAAAATTGAACATATAGTATGATTTCAATTACATAAAATATACATCAATATGTAGAAAAAGATCTAGCAGAAAACATATTAAAATATTCAAAGTGTTCATTCTGGGTAGTAGAAAACAGAAACAAAAATGAAGCAAACCACAAACGCCTGCTGGCCATCGTCACCTGGATGTACCCCCAGGCCTTTCAAATTCAAATTGTCTCAAACACAGTTCACTATCTTCCCTTAAACCTCCTCCCTCTCTGGTATATAAATGGCCCCACCAACATCCACCAGGTCACTGTAGTTGGTTTCAGAAAACCACATGGAGCAATCTGGGCTTTGCCTTCTGTCTCAGCGTCTACATCCAAGCTACTATCCAGGCCTATTCATGCTAGCACCTAAATATCGCTCAGATCTTACCCTCCTTACCTGCCGTTGCTCTAACCCCAGCTACTATCACCTCTCTCTGGGAAGACTGCAACACTCACCTGCCTGTCTCCCCGATTCCACCCTTGCACCCCTTCCATCCATTCTCTCCATGCAGCTAGGGAGAGCTTCCAAGCACCCCCATCTGGGCACATCATTCCCATTAATAAACCCTTCAATGGTTTTTCTTCACCCTCAGAAGAAAGTTCCTTGTCAGCCTTGTCACTCCACTCCTCCCAATACCAGCCCTATTCCCCAGTGCCCCATGTCTCACTGCCTTTGCGCCCACTGAACGTCTTACCTGGATTGTCCTCCATGTTCCTCTCTAGCTCTACAAACCTTTCGAGACACCCTCTAGACCCTTTCTTTAGGGCCAGGCCCTGCACTGAGCACTGATGACGCCAGGGTTTCCTCTGCCTAGAGTCCCAGAATGGTAACTGCCTTCCCATTTGAACTGCCAAATGGCAGCCATTCACGAGAGCTGGGAATAAAGGGTAAACTGAGGCAGCCAGTGTTTGTGTGTATGAGGGTGAGAGGTTGATTCACTCCCTTTGTATTTAATCCCGTGCCTCCACTTGGGGTTGGGAGTGAGTTGACAGAAGCCCACATGGGGCCTTGGGGAAAGCGACTTAGAGGGGGAGGACGATGTATTCTCCTGGCCCTAATGATGCTGACTCACTGTAGGACCACGGCTAAAAAATCACTACCTCAGCCGGGCGCGGTGGCTGACACCTGTAATCCCAGCACTTTGGGAGGCCGAGGTGGGCAGATCACGAGGTCAAGAGATCGAGACCATCCTGGCCAACATGATGAAACCCCTTCTCTACTAAAAGTACAAAAAATTAGCCGGGCGTGGCGGTGCGTGCCTGTTGTTCCAGCTACTCAGGAGGCTGAGGCAGGAGAATTGCTTGAAACTGGAAAACGGAAGTTGCAGTGAGCCGAGATCGCACCACTGTACTCCAGCCTGGTGACAGAGCAAGACTCTGTCTCAAAAAAAAAAAAAAGAAAAAAAAAATCACTACCTCTCTGAGCCTCCACTGCCCCATTTGGAAAATGGACTTAACTGGTGGTTCCTACTCTAGGTTGTGCATCACAATCACCTAGAGTAGGAATTCAAAAAACCCAAGGAGCTTTTGAAAATAGATTCCTAGAATTCTCACCTGCCATGCGGGAGGCCCAGGTTCGATTCCCGGCCAATGCACCAAATAATTTTTTAAACTTTTAAATTAAAAAAAAAAAAAAAAGAAAATAGATTCCTTGGTTCCAACCGCAAGATTCTGGAGCTCTGAGGTGGAGTCTGGAGTCACATTTCTTTCTAAGGTCAACAAGAGGTTCTGATGCTCACTCAGTTTGGGAAACGCAGAGCGAGAGAGTATCTAGAGTCTTTTCCAGCTCCGATTTTTACTCGGAGTCTCTGAAGAGGCCTCAGGATCCAAATGAGAAAGAGCCAGTCCCTCCTCTTGCCCCCCCTCAACTGACTCAGTTTCCCCCATTACCCACAAAACAGCTCTAACATCGGGGACAACTCCTTTGACTTAGCTAGGGTCAGACACCAATATCCCCACAACCCCCTGCATCTGGAAGGACATTCTAGGTCTCAGCCCTGAGGAATGGAGTGAGCCTCTCCTCGAACGCCTGCAAGCAAACCCCTTTCGGACTCTCCCAAACCCTTCTCTGGCATTTCACTGGGTTTTCCCAATGACCCAATGAGGCTTTTGGTTTAATCAACCTGGAAAATGGGCATAATAACAACTGTCCCTTTCCCCACCAAAAATCAGACAGGATCACTAAAAGAGACAGCACTTTGAAGCAATTCAAGGCTCTTCGCATGGATAAGATACAATTATTATTTTTAAAAGCCTCCCCCCACCTCCAGGATGAGCCACTGAGCCCTAAAGATGGTGATTCAATAAAGGTCTCAGCAGTGTGAGGGAGGAAGTCAGCAGACACACGGAAATCTTAACATGCGGACCAGAATGTTTCAACCCTTTAATTGAAGCTCAGGAAACCCTCTCTCTCTCTTTTACACACACACCCTACAACCACTAACCCTGCCCTCTTAGGGCCAATTATAGGCAAGTCCCATGGAGAGAGAAGCAAGTCACTTGTGCCTACCCCTGGGCTGGCTGGGCAGTGGGGGAGGCGGGCCTCTCACAATCCATGCAGCAGTGAATCACATGGCCCAGCGCCTGCCTAGTCAGGGCCTGAGTAATTCCTCCGCCTTCTCTTCAGAAGGTTTTTCTCTTATTTTTTAACTTAATTTTTTTTAACTCCTGGTTGCTGAGGATTTATACCATGCTGCAGGCTTTACAACCATTATCTCATAGACTTCTCATTGCATTCTCTAGATGAGGAAACTGAGGTTCAGAGAAGGGAAGTCACTCACCCAGGGTCACAAAGTGAATTAGTCAGAATAAGAGGCCAGGTCCTTCCCTGACACTTGCCCTATTCCCAATCCCCATCTTGAATTAAAAAAAAAAAAAAAAAAGACACCTGCTATGCAATTACAGAGGCAGGGACTTCACTGGGGAAAAGGATCCTGGGAACTCTCTGTTGCCTTTTTGGGGAGGAGGAGAGTGGTTTAGGGAGGGTATTGTGATTTGTAATTTGAATGAATTGGTGGACTGGGAAGGCAAACTCAGAATCATCACCATGTATTGATTACAGAGGCCAGAGACCAGGGGTCTAGACATGGCCCAGGTACTGACTTTCAGATCAAGAGTATCCGGAGGGCAGGAATTCAGTGTCCTTTTAGGCAATAGTTACTGAGGGCCTACTATATGCTCTGTTAGTATCTGTTTAGGCATTTATTTAACAAGGATTTATTGAGCACCTACTGTGTGTTAGGCATTGCGCTAGTTGCTGGCGATAAAACAGTGAGCAAAAGAGAAATGGTTGCCTTGCCCCCATGGAGCTCACATTCTAGTGGAGGAAGACAGGCAATAAACAAGTAGACACATACAATAAGATAATTTCAGATTGTATGAAGCGAAAGGATGAGGCACACTCGCGGCTCTGATGGAGACTCACAAGTGGCCTACCTAAAGTGGGCAGGGACGGTCTCTTGGAGGAGGTGACATTTGAGCTGAGACATGCAAGATGAGGAGCAAGCCAGGTGGAGGATGAGGGGAAGAGCTCCCAGGCAGAAGGAAAAGCCAATGCAAAGGTCCTGGGGTGGGAGTGCTTGTGGCCTGTTTTGGCATCTGAAAAAAGGTACTGGCTTTACAGTGTCAAGGGGAGTTTGGAAAGCCAGCAGAAATAACATGCAGGCCAGGGCGTTAAGGGCCTGTTATCAGCTGGTTATCTTCAGCCCACACGGCGGGAGCCCCCCGAAAGCTTCCAGAGGTTCCATGACTAGCCCAAGGTCATGACAGCAGCAAAAGGCATATCCTGCCCATGCTTTATACTTCACTACTGCTACCTGGTGCTACGCCATGGTCCCAAAGATCTGTGGAGCCTGGGGTGTGAACCCGGGAGCCCCCAGAGGCTTAACAACTCCTTCAGTCCCAGTGGAAGGCAGGGCAGACTTGCGTTGTTCTTCTTCCGTGGCTCCTGGGCTCAGGCCCGTATGAGAATGTCCCCAGATGGGGGAGGTCCGGCTGGGCTCCTCAGACACTCAGGTCTGTGTAGCACAAATACAGTGGTTTGCGGCCTCAGCCTGACCTCGAGCTGCTCCAAGAAACAATCCTGATTTCACCCCACAACCAAACCTGTGGCCCTGCAGCTCTCCAGCTCCTGCTACAACTGGCTTCTGCCTCTGTTGGCTTTTCTGCTGTCTCCCTACCTACCAGCCCCTCCAGCCTTCTCCTGTAGCCTGACTCCCAAGACCCACCTCTTCCACCTTTCTCTCTCATCAGCACCTTCTGCTCCTTCCTTCCCTTGTTCTCCCGCCACACACACCTGGCAAAACCCCAACCTTGGATCAATCCACCATCCTTCTTTTTTTTTTTTTTCCGCTCATACTCCAGGGCTGCTGAATAGTACAGAAGAAAATCACATAAGCAGAAGGCTTGGCATTACTTTCATGGTCTCCAGCCTCAGTTTGGGGAAGCAGAAAGACCACAGACTTTGGACACAAATAGATCTGGTTTGAATACTGGCTCCATACTAGCTGTGTGACCTTGGGCAAGTTGCTTAACTTCTCTGAGCTTCAGTTTCCTTCCCCACAAAATGGGACTAATGGTATCTACTTTATGAGGGTTCCTGAAGCTGAAATGAAAATCCATGTAAAGTACCCAGTCCAGTGCCTGGTACAATGTAGGAGCTTGGCAAATGGAAGACTCCTTTTTTTCTTCTGTTCCCCCAACTAAACCCTAGTTTCCCCAACCAAATCTCCGTTGCTGCCTTGCAATCCTCCCTCTTTTTCTCGCGAGTGCTCCCCCTCCCATTAGCCTCAGCAGACGGATGGGAAGGGGGTTGGAGAGGTTGAGGGGCACTCGGGACAGAGAGAGGAGATGGGGACAGAGGTTGAAAGGACTGGACACAAGGCCAAGGGACGAGGGGAGAGGGAGGAGGTTGAGGGGACCTAAAGGGCCCGGGTGAGCGAGCCTGTCCCGAGGTGGAGCTTAAGGGCTCCAGAACAAGAACCCGCTCCCAGTACCAGGCCCGTGGCCCGGGCTCCCATGCTCTCTCGGTCACTTACTCACCAGGCCGAGGCTGCGAGCCCTCCAGGTGGTAAGAGAAGCGTAGGGCCCGGTGGTGCTGTGGACTGGGGCCGCAGGGCAAGACCCGGTGGCCTGGAGCAGCGCCCAGGCTGGCGTCCGAGGGTCCGACAAACTGGGGATCCAAGGGGCCGCCAAGAGCCGAGCCTGAGCCCCTGCGCGCCGGCAGTCCGGGTTCCGAGGCTCCAGGGTCCGAGTCGGCACAGGCCGGCGGAGCGGCGCCCGGGGGGTTCGCGGCCGGATGTTCGGGCTCCGAAGGCCCGGCGCCCCCCGGGGCTCGGTGGCCATGCATGGTCCGGGCCTGGGCGCGGGGCCCGAGCTCCCCGCTTGGCTCCAGCTCCTGGGGCGGAGGCGCGGGCGGAGGAGGCCCGGCGCCCGGCGGAGCAGCGGCCTCAGGATCGGGGGGCGGGGCTGCGGGCTCAGCCCCACTGCGGAGACGCGAGCCCCCGGCCCGGGCCCGGGCCAGCAGCCGTGGCAGCCGTGGCAGTAGCAGCAGCAGCCGCGGCCACCGCCGCTGCCGTGCCAGGCATCGCCGGCCCCGGCCCCGGCCCCGCGGGGGGACTGGGCTCGGCGGGGCCGGGGGCCCTCTGGGGAGCGCTGTCTATGCGGCTGCGGTTGGGCGAGGGTCGGAGCACTGCGCTCGGCGGGGGCTCTCCGGTGGATGGCGAGCCACTTCCGTGGCCCCGGGGCGAGAGGTCGGTCGGATCAGAGTGCGGGGTCTCTTCCTTCTCCACGAATGGGAATCGATCTGGGCTCTCCTGGCTGGTCGGAAAGCGTTCTTCCTCCCGCCGCAGCAGAGGCCGGGGGCGGAGGAGAGGGGAGGGGAGAGGAGGGGAGGAAAGAGAGAACGGCGGTGGCCGGGGGCGCGCGTCTGCGCCGCGCTTGGGCTGCGGGGCTAGCCTTCAGCCAGTAGTCCCAGACGATGCTCCAGCCGCGGGGGCAGGAGAACGGCCTGGGCCAGGCTCCACAGTCCTCCCCAGCTTCAGCCTGGGTCTCGGCGGCGGCGGGCGGGAAGGAGCCCTGGGAAGGGGGGTGGGGAGGCGGGAGCCTCGCAGAGGCAGCCGCAGCCACAGCGGCGCTGGGACCCAGTTACCGGGGCCCCGCCCCCTCGCCTGGGATTTGCGCCTGACCACGCCCCCTCGCTCGAGTCCGCCTCACTTCTCGCTGCGACCGCCCTCAAGGCCCTCCTGCCCCTTAAAAATATTCCCCCCAGCCTGCTTTCCCCACTGGCAAGTCTCCGGGCTCAACCTCCTTACCCCCATATCTGCCTTTCCATCCCATCTCAGGTCTTCCCACCACCTCCGCTTGCCCTTCACTCTTTTTTCCAAAAGCCTTTCCACATGTTCCAGAGTGTTCCTAGGGCTTGGCTCCTAGAGGACCTGTCTCTGATTCTTCTTCACTCTGCTCAGACCAGATATCATGGTCCTTTTCTTAGTCACTTTCTTAAATACCTTCAGTTCCCTGATTTGTCGCATCCGTTTGGCGACATCCCAATCTTGGATCAGTCCAACTGTCCGCCTTTTCCATGCCTGCGCCCAGGCAGCTAAACATTGCTGGAGAAAACTATTCAACTTCACAGATTTGTGCACTATAAACCCATGGCTCCCATCTTCTACCAGGCCCTCAGTTCTGACCCACAACCCTGCTAGTCAGCTCTCCTTCCCACTCTCCGCAGTGGCCATTTCAAACCTTCTCCTTTCCCCTCAAAGCCCCAACTTCTCCATCTGCCCCATAACCCTCAGCAAATAACCCGACCTACTGCACAGAGTAAACAGAAGCCACCATAGAGGAAGCTCTTGACTTCTTGCTACTAAGCCTAGGAATTTGCCCTTGCTCCTTCCCATCAGCATCTAAACATACTCAAGCCTCTTCTATCTAAAAACAAATAAGCAATTACCAAGAATTCTCCCTCTCCAACCACCTCCCTCTCTTGTCTTCTACAAACTTCTCAAAAGAGTTGCCTACACTCAACTGTCTTTTTTCCCACCTCCCACTTATCTTTCAACCCACTCCAATCTGCCTCCACTACTTGCTTGAAACTGTTCTCTCATCAGGGTCTGTCATGAAACATCTCACTAAATCCCATAGAATCTTTTCAGAGGTTATCCTACGTGGCTTCTTGATACCATTTGGCACTGTTGACCACTCCTTCCTCCTTAAACCACTTCCATGACACTGCACTCTCCTTGTTTTTCTTCTACTTCCTTAGTAATTCTTTTACTTTCCAGGCTCCTCTTCGTCCAACCCTTTATGCTGCTGCTCTTTAGGGCTTTGGCCTGAGCTCTCTTGTCCTCTCTATATATATGCTTTTTTTTTTCAGACAGAGTCTCGCTCTGTCGCCCAGGCTGGAGTGCAGTGGCGCAATCTTGGCTCACTGCAACTTCCGCCTCATGGGTTCAAGCGATTCTCCTGCCTCAGTCTCCCGAGTAGCTGGGATTACAGGCATCCACGCCTGGCTAATTTTTGTATTTTTAGTAAAGACGGGGTTTCACCACGTTGGCCAGGCAGGTCTCCAACTCCTGAGCTTAAGTGATCCACTTGAAGAAAGAGCAGCCTGGGATTACAGACGAGATATTTCTCCTGACCCATGCATTAAACTGGTCATCAGGCAGCTCTCCCTAAATATCCCAGAGATACTTGAAGCCTCAGCTTCTTCCCAACTCAAGGCATCCTCCTCCCAACCTGTTTGTCCTTCTTTCTGTCTTACCGTAGGAATGACCCCAGTCAAAGCAGAAACCTGGGCTACACCCTTAATTCTTTTCTCTCCTCCATCCCTCACGCAATCACCAAGTCCCATCATTTTGACCTCCTACCAAATTTATTTATGTAGTCTCTATTTCTGCTGCCACTACCCTGGTTTAGACCAGAACCATTTCTAACCTGCAATACTGTCACAGCTTCCCTATTTCAGTCTTGTTCTCTGGAATCTGTTCTCTACACTATAGGCAGTGTGTATTTGTTTTTGAGACCGAGTCTCACTCTATGGCTCAGGCTGGAGTGCAGTGGTGCAATCTCGGCTCATTGCAACCTCTGCCTCTCAGGTTCAAGAAATTCTACTGCCTCAGCCTCCTGAGTAGCTGGGACTACAGGCACGTGCCACCATGCCCAGCTAATTTTTGTATTTTTAGTAGAGATAGGGTTTCACCATGTTGGCCAGTATGGTCTCGAACTCCTGACCTCATGATCTGCCCACCTCAGCCTCCCAAAGTGCTGGTATTACAGGCATGAGTCATCATGCCTGGCCTTTTTTGTATTTTTTAGTAGATACGAGGTTTCACCATATGGGCCAGGCCGGTCTCAAACTCCTGACCTCAGGCAATCTGCCCGCCTCGGCCTCTTAAAGTGCTGGGATTACAGGCGTGAGCCACCGCCCCCAGATGTCAATGTGTATCTTTTGAAAACAAAAATAAGGCTGGGTGTGGTGGCTCACGCCTGTAATCCCAGCATTTTGGGAGGCCGTGACAGGTGGATCACTTTAGGTCAGGAGTTCGAGATCAGCCTGGCCAACATGGTGAAACCTGGTGTCTACTAAAAAATAGAAACATTAGCCCGATGTGGTGGTGTGCTCCTGTCGACCGAGCTACTTGGAGGCTGAGGCAGGAGAATTGTTCGAACCCGGGAGGCAAAGGCTGCAGTGAGCCTAGATTAGGCCACTGTACTCCAACCTGGGTGACAGAGCGAGACTCCATCTCAAAACATAAAAATAAAATAAAAGTTAAATCAAATTATATCACTCCCATGTTTAGGACCCTCCAGTGAGTCTCTACTAGCTCAAAAGGAAATCCACCCTCCTCGGCCGGGCGTGGTGGCTCACGCCTGTAATCCAGACACTTTGGAGGCCAAGGCAGGTGGATCACCTGAGGTCGGGAGTTCAAGGCCGGCCTGAGCCACATGGTGAAACCTCATCTTTAAAAAAAATAAATAAATAAAAAATAAAGGAAATCCACCTTCCTTAACAGGAAAGGTAAGCTGGGCCCTTCATGATCTGTCCCCCTGCCAGCCTTTCCATGCTGAAATTCTTAGGCTATTCCTTAGTCTTTCTAGCCTCCAAGTTTTTGCATATGCCATTCTCTCTGAGTGAAAGTTTCTTGACATCTACCCAATTCCACTTCATTTGTCCTTCAGATCTCAGCTCACTCAACGAATGTCTTTTGAGCAAAATCTATGGGCCCAGGCACCATATGATGAACTAGCTATGCAGCAGTGAATAAGGTAGACATGAACAAGATAATGGTGAACAAACTATCCTCAGAGTTACTGGCTGGTACCGGAGAGGATGTGAAATAAACACATAATTACAACACATAAGCACACATAATTACAAATTGTGATAACGTTATAAAGGGACAGAACAGGGTGATAGGAAAGAGAATAACGGGTGTGTGGGGGGGGTGATTTAGCCTGAGGGGGTCAGACAAGGGCTGCTATTTAAGCTGAGCCCTGAAGGAGTGGGAGTTGGCAGATGAGGAGTGGAGACAAAAGTGCTCTAGGCAAAGGATACAGCAAGTGGGAAGGCCCTGGGTGGGGGGAAGAGAAACGGTCTATTTAGGAGCTGTAGAAGGCTAGTAAGGCTAAAGCATAGTGCTTGGAAGGGAAGAGGGGTGGGATATGAGATCCAAAAGGTAGGCAGGAGCCAGATTATGCAGGGCTTTTTAGGCCATGTTAAGAAGAATAGATTTCATTCTACAAGCAATGCAAAGGTGTTGAAGCAGTGCTTTTAAATGTGGGTCAAACTGGAGAAGGTACTGAAATCAATTTAAAAATAGAAAATATGGGCCGGGTGCGGTGGCTCATGCCTGTAATCCCAGCACTTTGGGAGGCCGAGGCTGTTGGATCACGAGGTCAGGAGTTCAAGACCAGCCTGACCAATGTGGTGAAACCCCATCTCTACTAAAAATACAAAAAATTAGCTGGGCGTGGTGGCATGTACCTGTAAGTCCCAGCTACTTGGGAGACTGAAATGGGAGAATCGCTAGAACCTGGGAGGCGGAGGTTGCAGTGAGCCAAGATCACGCCTGGGTGTCAGAGCAAGACTCTGTCTCAGAAAAAAAAAAAAAAAAAAAGGCTGGGGGCGGTGCCTCACGTCTGTAATCCTAGCACTTTGGGAGGCCAAGGCATGACAATCACCTGAGGTTGGGAGTTCGAGACCAGCCTGACCAACATGGAGAAACCCCATCTCCACTAAAAATACAAAACTAGCCAGGTGTGGTGGCGCATGCTTGTAATCCCAGCTACTCAAGAGGCTTAGGCAGGAGAATAGCTTAAACCCGGGAGGCTAAGGTTACCATGAGCCACGATCATGCCATTGCACTCCAGCCTGGGCAACAAGAGCAAAACTCTGTTTCAATAAGTAAAATAAATAAATAAAGTGTGTCATAGGATCATGTAGGAAGGGTAAATTTTTTTTTTTTTTTTTTTTTTTTTAAGATGGAGTTTCGCTCTTGTTACCCAGGCTGGAGTGCAATGGCGCGATCTCGGCTCACCGCAACCTCCACCTCCTGGGTTCAGGCAATTCTCCTGCCTCAGCCTCCCGAGTAGCTGGGATTACAGGCACGCGCCACCACGCCCAGCTAATTTTTGTATTTTTAGTAGAGACGGGGTTTCACTATGTTGACCAGGATGGTCTCGATCTCTTGACCTCGTGATCCACCTGCCTCGGCCTCCCAAAGTGCTGGGATTACAGGCTTGAGCCACCGCGCCCGGCAAGGGTAAATATGTTTCATGAAACTCTTCAGTTTGTATTGTATGTGAACCAGATCAGGAGGAAACAGTATCTGTTTTGCAGATACCTTACGTCCCCAAAATGCTGAAATACTCATTGAAAGGTTTTCAGCTTGAGGTTTACAAGGTATATTTAACATTTTACAAAGATGACTTTGGTTGCTCTAGATTGATTTGGAGGTAGGCAAGATTAGGAACCTACTGTAGCCAGAGATGATGGTGAGCTGACTAAGGAGGTGGCAATGGCGATGGAGGGAGACAGACCGATTTGAGAGAAATTTAGAATTGAGAGGGTTTGGTGTGAAGGCCTGGGAGAGGGAGGGGGAAGGAGAAGTCAAGGATGACCCCAAGGGATCTGGTGATGGTAGGCCAGTCAGTCATTGAGATGAGGAAGACAGAAAGAGGAGCAGAGGCTGGGCGTGGTGGCTCACGCCTGTAATCCAAGCACTTTGGAGGCCAAGGTGGGCGGATCACCTGAAGTCGGGAGTTCAAGACCAGCCTCACCAACATGGTGAAACCCCATCTTTTTTTTAAAAAAAAAAAAAAAGAAAGAGGAGCAGATTTTCAGGGGAAGATCAAGAGTTCAGTTTTGGATATGCTAAGCTGGACATGCCCTTGAGATATCCAAGTGGAGAAGTCAAGTACATAATGGTATATACAACCCAGGGGAGAAGTCTGTTTCAGATACAAGTGTGAGTTGTCAGCAGAGAGATGGCATTAAAAGTCAAGAGTTGAAAAAAATTAGCCTGAAACAGTAAAGACAGAGAAAGGAAGAGGATCCAGGACTGAGCTCTGACGAACTTCAACTTTACAGGTTGAGTGAAGGAGCAGGAGTTGGCAAAGAGACTGAAAAAGAAGTAAAGAGGCGGTGACATAACCAGCAGTGTGTCAAGAACGTTCCAAGAGTGCTGAGAAGTAAGATGAGGATTTAAAAGGCTCCATTGGCTATGGCCACATTGATATCATGGGTGACCTTGATAGTAGTAGTTTTGGAGGAGTGGTGGGGGTGAACACCAGAATGGATGAAGAGTGAATGGATACCATTGGCGGGAGTGTAAATTGATACAAGCAGTCTAGAAAAAGTTGGGCATTTTCTGGTAAAGCTGAATGATGCACATACTCCGTGACCTCGCAATTGTAGGTATATACCCGAGAGCAGCAGGTCTCACAGTGTAATCTGGGGATCCTGTGGAGGGGTAGTGGGAGAACCAAAACCGTAATATAATAAGATGCTACTTGCTTTTTTACTGTCATTTTCTCAAGAATGTAGTGGAGTTTTCCAGAGGCTACATGACATGTGATATCACAACACATTGAATGCAAAGGCAGATAAGAGAATCCAGCTGTCTTCTATTAAGCCATACAGTAAAGAGATTTACAAGGCCGGGCGCGGTGGCTCAAGCCTGTAATCCCAGCACTTTGGGAGGCCGAGGCGGGTGGATCACGAGGTCAAGAGATCGAGACCATCCCGGTCAACATGGTGAAACCCCGTCTCTACTAAAAATACAAAAATTAGCTGGGCATGGTGGCGCACGCCTGTAGTCCCAGCTACTCGGGAGGCTGAGGCAGGAGAATTGCCTGAACCCAGGAGACGGAGGTTGCGGTGAGCCGAGATCGCGCCATTGCACTCCAGCCTGGGTAACAAGAGCGAAACTCCGTCTCAAAAAAAAAAAAAAAAAAAAAAAAAAAAAAAAAAAAAAAAGAGATTTACAAAAATATAAAACAATGCCACTCCTCACTAAATTCTTTGTTTCGGAAAATAGTCATTTTTTCATAAAAAGATGTTATGTTAAATGTAATGGGTTTATTGTTATTTTAAAGTTAATGTATTTAAACTTTTTCAGCTTTAATTTCTAATACAGCAAATATCAATTTAATAAATCAAAGCTCTTTGGGGTCTACAACACTTTTTAAGACTATAAAGGGGTCCTGAGACAAAAGTTTGAGAACTGCTTCTAAAAGCAACCCTTGCACATGTGTATTGGGAGTCATGTACAAGAATGTTCACAAAAGTCTGTAACAGCAAGAAAGTGGAAACAGGAGTATGGGATAAACACACTCATACACGTATATATATTTTTTGAGACGGGGTTACACTCTTGTTGCCCAGGCTGGAGTACAATGGCACGATCTTGGCTCACTGCAGCCTCCGCCTCTTGGATTCAAGCAATTCTCGTGCCTCAGCCTCTGGAGTAGCTAGGATTACAGGTGCCCGCCACCACACCCGGATGATTTTCTATTTTTAGTAGAGACAGGGTTTCTCCATGATGGTCAGTCTGGTCTCCTGACTTCAGATGATCCGCCTGCCTCTGCCTCCCAAAGTGCTGGGATTACGTTCATGAACCACCGGGCCTGGCCCACTCAAACATATTTAGATAACAGAATACTATAAGGAAATTTAAAAAATGAATGAACTGTAGCTACATGTATTAACATGGATGAGACTCAGGAAACCTAACACTGATCCAAAAAAGTCATGGAAAAATAAGTTTATATAAAGCTGAAAAACATGGAAAATTAAACAGTATGTGGATGTTATATATGTTTTATAACATGTTATAAAACAAGGAAAGCAAGGAATGAAAAATGAAAAATTCAGGACAGCTGTTACCTGTCACAGAAGTGAAGGAGACGTGACTGGGGAGAGTCATACAAGGAGCTTTGTCATTAGTGAATGATCTCTTACTGAAGCTAGGTGATAGGAACACAGATTTTTAAAATTTATTATTCAAACTGTACAGATATGTATATTATAAAATTTATAATGTATATCATGAAAAATAAATACATTAATTAATTTTTTAAAAAATGGCCAGGCGTGGTGGCTCATGCCTTTGGGAGGCCAAGGTGGGTGGATCACTTAGGGCCAGAAGTTCAAGACCAGCTTGGCCAACATGGTGAAACCCTGTCTCTTAAAAAAAAAAACACTAATCGGCTAGAGGGCCAGAGGGAGTGTAGATTGTTATAGGATCCTCACTGAGGTTAGAGGGAACAGAACACCTCCCACCCCAGTGAAGTGGGGTCACGTGTGTAGGCAGTTCCCTTGAGAAACGTGGCTGTGAAGGGAAATAGATCCCAGGGAGATAGCATGATCATAGAAAGAGGATCAAAGAATGATTTTTTTTTTTTTTTTTTAAGATGAGGGCTGCTGGACTATGTTTGCTTATGGGAATGATCCAGTAGAGACGGAGAGAGAGAAAGGGAATAACACAAGAGAAAGGAAAGGTTGGGGTTGGGATCTAGGGTTCTGAGCCTCAGAGAGTCCCTGGACCCTTAATTGTAACAGGAAGGAATGAGAAAAGGACAAAAGCAGATACTGGTAACTTTACAGATGAAGTGGTGGGAAGATAAAGGCCCTGTAACAAATTCTTTTTTATTTTATTATTATTTATTTATTTTTAGAGATGCGGTTTCTCCATGTTGGTCAGGCTGGTCTCGAACTCCCAACCTCAGGTGATCCACCTGCCTCGGCCTCCCAAAGTGCTGGGATTACAGGTGTGAGCCACCACACCTGGCAACAAATTCTCAGTGTTTGATGGCTTCTATTTTGTCACAGATGCATGAAGTAAGGTCATTTGCTATAGAGAAAATGGAGGGCCAGGCACGATGGCTAGCACCTGTAATCCCAGCAGTTTAGGAGCCTGAGGTGGGAGAATGGCTGAGCCCAGGAGTTGAAGACCAGCCTGGGCAACATAGTGAGACCTGTCTCTACAAAAAAATTTAAAAATTAACCAGGCATGGTGGTGCCTGCCTGTAGTTCCAACTACTTGGGAGGCTGAGTCAGAAGGAGCCCTTGAGCCCAGGAGGTTGAGGCTGCAGTGAGCCATGATCCTGCCACTGCACTCCAGCCTGGGTGACAGAGCAAGACACTGTCTCAAAAAAAAAAAGAAGAGAAAAAAAGAAATATTTGTCTTTCTGAATAGCATGGTTGATAGAAATTTGTTTTTTACTATTGACAGCTTAACAAATTTTCAGTTTCATATTATAATAATTTATACATTTTTAGGACTGCTATCAAATTTGGGAAATCTCGTCTTGTTTCTTTCATATATGAGCTGTAAGATTTCAGGGTATTTTCATTTTTTTGCAGAATGACAAATCTCCAGTACTTTGATTGTTCACTGTTCATTAAACAGGGCCTCGGAAGAGACCTGTGCAAAGGAGGGGCCCTGAAACTTAAGGTTCATTGACATTTATGTAAATCTACTTCTGGCCTCTTTCAATTACCTCCTCCTCCAGGAAGCTTTCTTTGATTTTCCCAGACCAAGTTTCTCCCACAGGGCTTTATTTCTGCTGTTTCCCTAGTCTCGCTGAGCTTTCCCAGTCTCTAAGCTAGGTAGGTCTACCTCCTCTACTAGAAGGAGGGAGCTCCAGAGGATAAGGAATCAGGACACACTTACCCTAGAGACAGCAGTCTTCCGTAAGTCTGTCAGCAAGCCTTCAATTGAAGTGGTATGGCATGGTGGTCAAATATATAGGCCTTGGAAGCAGGCAGACTAGAATTTGGCTTTTTGTATCTTCAGTGCATGGAAAAGGATTCATCCCAATCCTTGGTTCATTATATACTCTCACCATTGGTCTGGGCTGGAGCTTCACTCACTCAGCTCCTCTGTGTGACGCTGGACAAGATATTCATTGTTTGGAGTCTCAGTTTCCCCATGTGTAAACTGTGGATGATAATACCTATTACATCAGAGCTGTGAGGTTCTGATGACATAATCCACACACAGGTATGCACAGTACATGGTGCCTAATGTTTAATAAATGGGAGCTCTGCACGTGACCGGCACTCTATTATGGGTGTAGGACACAGTAACGAATAACAAAGGTCTGGGTTGATAGTCTAGTGGGCCCCATACGGCCCAGTGCTCGCCCTCACATAGCCAAGAGACTTGTGAATGATAATTGCATCAGAAAGATTTCATCCTTTTGTCTCCATTTCTTTTTTTCTTTTTCTTTTTTTTGAGACAGAGTCTCCCTCTGTCACCCAGGCTGGAGTGCAATGGCACGACCTCAGCTCACTGCAACCTCTGCCTCCCGGGTTCAAGCGATTCTCCTGCCTCAGCCTCCAAGTAACTGGGATTACAGGTGTGTGCCACCACGCCTGGCTAATTTTTGTATTTTTAGTAGAGACGAGGTTTCTCCATGTTTGCCAGGCTGGTGTTGAACTCCTGACCTCAAGTGATCTGCCAACCTCAGCCTCCGAAAGTGTTGGGATTACAGGCGTGAGCCACCTCTCCCTGCCTGTTTCTAAATTTCTATGTGTTCCAGAATTTTGTCTTTTCTGTTTTCCTTTCAATTTTCCTTGGCTCCTTGGCCTCTTTTCTGTCTTTCTAGACGTCTCCATCACTCTGTCCCGATTTACCCTATCTCTGGCTGTCTCTCAGTCCTCTCTTTGTGTGGCTGCATTCGTCTGTCTCTGCTCCCCCTACCACTGACTTTCTTTTATTTTTTTTAATTTTTTTTTTATTTTTGAGACAGAGTCTTGTTCTGTCACCAGGCGCCAGGCTAGAGTGCAGTGGCGCAATCTTGGCTCACTGGAATCTCTACCTCCCGGGTTCAAGCAATTCTCCTGCCTCAGCCTCCTGAGTAGCTGGGACTACAGGTGTGCGCCACCACGCCCAGCTAATTTTTGTATTTTTTAGTAGAGATGGGGTTTCACCATGTTGGCCAGGATGGTCTTGATCTCTTGACCTCGTGATCTGCCCACCTCGGCCTCACAAAGTGCTGGGATTACAGGCGTGAGCCACCGCGCCCGGCCCACTGATTTTCTCTATTCTCACCTTTCTGTTCCGATCTCTGTATCTCTGTCTTCATCTTTTTCCTCTTAACATTTGCATTCTTGTTTCTTTCTCTCACACACACACCCCTCTATGTTGGTCTTCTTGCCTCCTTCTCCCTGTCTGATTCCCTCTCCGCATCAATCTATATCCAATTTTTACCTTTATTTTTGTCACCATCTCTCTTGTTGGGCTGTTTTCCTCATGTGTCTGACTCTTGTCCCCAGCTCTCTGCCCCTAGGTGTGCTTCATCTGCTATCTTGTCCCCAGCTCCATGTCCCTCTTTCTCTACCTGTGTCACTGACAAGGTAGTCAAGAGTATGGTCTCTGGTATGTGACTATTTGGATTCCGATCCTAGATGTGCCATTGACTTGCTGTGCCTGTGTCCTCATCTGTAAAATAGGGCTGATAACAGTACCTGTGTTTCATAGTGTTATTGTGAGGATTAAATAAGTTAATACATGTACACCTCTTAGATGATGTTTCAGACAGAACAAATGTTCAAACATGTAGACTTTGACATCATTGGCATGTTCCTCTCCACTGTCATCACCATCTCTGTTTCCAGCTTTGTCTAATTCTAGCCATTCCCCCTCCAACTACCTGGCTGTTATTGCCCACAATTGTCTATAATTAATTAATTAATTTTGAGACAGAGTCTCACTCTGTTGCCCAGGCTGGAGTGCAGTGTTGTCACCTTGGCTCACTGCAACCTCCGCCTCCCGGGTTCAAGCGATTCTCCTGCCTCAGCCTTCTGGCTAGCTAGGATTACAGATGCACGCCACCACACTTGGCTAATTTTTTGTATTTCTAGTAGAGGTGGGGTTTCACCATGTTGGCCAGGCTGGTCTGGAACTCCTGACATCAGACAATCCACCGACCTTGGCCTCCCAAAGTGCTGGGATTATAGGTGTTAGCTACCACGCCCAGCCTAATTTTTGTATTTTTAGTAGAGACGGTGTTTCACCACATTGGCCAGGCTGGTATTGAACTCCTGACCTCAGGTGATCCACCCACTTCGGTCTCCCAAAGCGCTGGGATTACAGGTGTGAGCCACCGCGCCTGGCCGGGGTACATATGATTTTAAAAAATGTTTAATTTTTTTTTTTTTTTCGAGATAGGGTCTCACTCTGTCACCCAGGCTGGAGTGCAGTGGCATGATCTTGGCTCACTATAGCCTCTAACTCCTAGGCTCAAGGGTTCCTCCCACCTCAGTCTACTGAGTACCTGGGACTATAGGTGTGCCCAACATGTCTGGCTAATTTTTTATTATTTATTGTGGAGATGGGGTCTTGCTGTGTTGCCCTGGCTGGACTCCAACTCCTGGACTCAAGCAACGTACCCACCTTGGCCTCGGCCTCCCAAAGTAGTGGGATTACAGGCATGAGCCACTGTACCCATCCACATATGATATTTTAATACATTTAAATAATTTTTAAAAATCAAGGGCCGGGTGCGGTGGCTCAAGCCTGTAATCCCAGCACTTTGGGAGGCCGAGGCGGGTGGATCACGAGGTCAAGAGATCGAGACCATCCTGGTCAACATGGTGAAACCCCGTCTCTACTAAAAATACAAAAAATTAGCTGGGCATGGTGGCGCGTGCCTGTAATCCCAGCTACTCAGGAGGCTGAGGCAGGAGAATTGCCTGAACCTAGGAGGCGGAGGTTGCGGTGAGCGAGATCGCGCCCATGCCCCTCCGACTGGAAAAAAAAAACAAAACTCCGCCTCAAAAAAAAAAAAAAAAAAAAAAAAAAAATCAAATCGGTGTGATTGGGATATCCATCACCTTAAATATTTGTCTTTATGCTAGAAACATCTGAATCATTCTCTTCTAGCTATTTTGAAATGTATAAAATGTATAACAGGTTACTGTAAACTATCGTCACCCTACTGATCTATCGAACACTCAGTCTTATTTCTTCTATCAAATGGTATATTTGTACCCATTAATCTCTCCCTCATTTTTAATGTAGCTGCTTCTCTGACCCCAATCTCTGTCTCTGTCCCCATCTCTCTGTATCTCTCCCTACATTCCTGCCTCATTTCAGTCAGTCTCTCATTCTTCACTTTGCTCACTTCATCTTTCTGTATATCTGTCTCCATCCTTCTGTTTCTTCATATTTATGTAAAGAAATATTTGAGACAGGGTCTTACTCTGTTGCTTAGGCAGGAGTGCAGTGGCACAATCTCGGCTGACTGCAGCCTCAACTTCCCAGGCTCAAGTGATCCTCCTACCTCAGCCTCACAAATAGCTGGGGCTACAGGCATGTGCCACTACACCCAGCTAATTTTGTCTTTATTTTTCTAGAGATAAGGTCTCACTAATGTTGCCGAGGTTGGTCTTGAACTCCTGGGATCAGGTGATCTTCCCGCCTTGGCCTCCCAAAGTGCTGGGATTGCAGGCGTGAGCCACTGCACCCAGCTTATTTAAAAAATTTTTTTCTTGAGAGATGGGGTCTCCTTATGTTGCCCAGCTTGGTCTCGAACTTCTGGGCTCAAGCAATCCTCCCGCTTCAGCCTTCAGCCTCCCACAGTCCTGGGATTACCAGTGTGAGCTACAGCACCTGCCCTCCTTCTATTTGTTTTTTGTTTTTTTCACACAAGGTCTAACTTTGTCACTCAGGCTGGAGTGCCGTGGTGTGGTCGTGGCTCACTGCGGCCTCATCCTCCGGGGCTCAAGTGATCCTCCTGTCTCAGCCCCCTAAGTAGCTGGGACTACAGGTGCAAACGAACACGCCTGGCTAATTTTTTTGTATTTTGTAGAAATGGGGTTTCTCTATGTTGCTGAGGCTGGTCTCAAACTCCTGGGTTCAAGTGATCTGCCCACCTTGGCTTCCCAAAATGTTGGGATTACAGGCATGAGCCACTGCACCTGGCCTTCCTTCAGTTTCTTTATCTCCATTTCTTACTGTCTGCTCTCACCCTTCAAACCCGATTTCTTGGTCTCTGTTTGTCTTTCTTTCCTATATCTCTCTTTATTTATTTAACTAACACAAACCTTATGCTACTTCTTTGTCCCCATCTCCGTGTGTTTTCCTCTGGCTGCTCTGGACAATTTAGAATGGAATTGTTCTGGTAGATAATGTGGAGCTATAAAAGGTTCAAGAGGAAGAAGTAGGCCTGGCAAGAGGTGAGTGGCAGGGTGTGGAATTTCATGGGTCTGCCAAATCCTCCTGAAAGACATGGCCTCTGAGGTCAAGGTTAGCATAAACCCCCTCAACGCAGTCTCTTGAAAGACAAAGAATGCTGCATTTATTGGGAGGACCAGGAAGGGGTACTTTTCTGAGTGAAATTCCATCCGGAAGCTGGAATCCAGAGCATTTCCTGTTGTAATGTTTCTTCCAGACTTGGAGAGTCTGAATTTGCCACGTAGCACGTGCACTCCATGCATATGCTTCTACAGCGAAACACAGGGATGCATACAGAATCCCCCACCCTTAGAGATGCAGACGTGTGCAGAGACATAGAGACACACAAAATCACAGACTCTCACAGATGCAGGTACTCTGAGACATGGAAAAGCACACAGAATGAATCACTGGTTGGCAGAGGTGCAGACGTACATAGGGGCATTGAGAGACCCACGTAATTATCCCTCTCAGTGCAGGGACCTGTGTGAACAGATTCAGAAGAATAGCTACACAGAGGACAATTAAACCAATTTCCTTTTGAAAAATTGTTCTCCTTCAGTCTTATATTTTCATATAAACAGAAGCACAGTAGAACATCATGTATAAACATACACATTCCTAGAAGTATGCACAATCACATACAGTCACAAATATCCAAAGTTACAGAGAATGTCATTCCTTTGCTGGAAGTGCAAAGGTAGGCAAACTCCCTCTGTTCCCCAAATGACAGGCATGCTGCTTCTCTGGTGCCCCCTTCTCTGTGAAGGCACCAGGCACTCAAGTCAGAAACCTGACCATTTGGAACTAGACAGACTGGGCTCAGTGGCTCACGCCTGTAATCCTAGCATTTTGGGAGGCCGAGGAGGTGGGCATATCACTTGAGGTCATGATTTTGAGACCAGCCTGGCTAACATGGTGAAATCCCATCTCTACTAAAAATACAAAAATTAGCCAGGCGTGGTGGTGCATGCCTGTATCCCCAGCTACTCAGGATGCTGAGGCAGGAGAATTGCTTGAACCTGTGAGGCGGAGGTTGCAGTGAGCCAAGATTACACCACTGCACTGCAGCCTGGGTGACAGCGAGACTGCGTCTCAAAAAAAAAAAAAAAAAAAAAAAAAGAGAGAGAGATATATAAAATAAGAAAAATGGTATCTGAAGAAATAGAGAATTTGAATAGACCATTATGTACTAATGAAATTAAAATGGGCCAGGCACAGTGGCTCACACATGTAATCCCAGCCTTTTGGGAGGCTGAGGCAGATGGATCACCTGAGGTCAGAAGTTTAAGACCAGCCTGGCCAACATGGTGAAACCCTGTCTCTACTAAAATTACAAAAAAAATTAGCTGGGCGTGGTGGCACGTGCCTGTATTCCAAGCTACCTGAGAGGCTGAGGCAGGAGAATCGCTTGAACCCAGGAGGCAGAGGTTGCAGTGAGCCAATACTGCACCATTGCACTCCAGCCTCGGTGACAGAGTGAGACTCTGTCTCAAAAAAAAGTGAAATTAAAATGATAGACAAGGATGTACCCCCAAATTCAGGCCCAGATGGTTTACAGGAATATTGTGCTAGGCTCTCAAGGGAACTGTTAATTCTCTTCTTGTAGAAATTATCCCTTCTTTTTTTATTTATTTTTTATTT
>NW_022437104.1:1565798-1584170 GCF_009761245.1 Sapajus apella
GATGGCCAGGCTGGTCTTGAACTCCTGACCTCAGGTGATCCACCCACCTCGGCCTCCCAAAGTGCTAGGTTACAGGCGTGAGACACCGCGCCCAGCCAATTATTCCTTTTTTTTTTTAATTTTTTTTAATTTTTTTTATGCTACTGGCAGGATCAACCAGGTAAGAAATTATTCCAGAAAACAGAAAAGGAGATAAAGCTTTCTGGCTCACTTTATTACTCTAGTACAATCTTGAAACCTTGATTCTAAAACCCAATAAGGACAACACAAGAAAAGAAAATTTTAGGCTCATTTCACTTATAAATATAGATGCACAACTTTTAACTGCCTGGGCAACATGGTGAAAACTCACCTCTACAAAAAATAATAAGGCCGGCATAGAGGCTCACGCCTGTAATCCTAGCACTTTGGGAGGTTGAGGCGGGCAGATCACTTGAGGTCAGGAGTTCGAGATCAGGCTGGCCAACATGGTGAAACCCCATCCCTACTAAAAATACAAAAAGTACCCAGGTGTGGTAGTGGGCACTTGTAATCCCAGCTACTTGGGAGGCTGAGGCATGAGAATCGTTTGAACCTAGGAAGCAGAGGTTGCAGTAAGCCAAGATGGCACCACTGCACTCCACCCTGGGCAACAGAGCAAGACTCCATCTAAAAATAATAATAATAATAGAATTAGCCAGGCATGGTGGTATGTGTCTATAGTCCCAGCTACTCAGGATGCTATGGTGGGAGGATCGTTTGAGCCCAGGAGGTCAAGGCTGCAGTAAACCGAGGTGATGCTACTGCACTCTAACCTAGGAGACTGAGTGAGACCCTGTCTCAAGAAAAAAAATAAAGCAAAACAGAAAAAAAAGGAAATACAGCCCAGGGGCAGTGGCTAATACCTGTAATCGCAGCATTTTGGAAGGCTGAGCAGGAGGATCACTTGAGCCCGTGAGTTCAAGAGCAGCCTGGGCAACAAAGTGAGACTTTGTCTCTACCAAAAAAAAAAAAAAAAAAAGCCGGGTGCCGGCATGTCCCTGTAGTCCCAGCTACTCCAGAGGCTAAAGCGGGAGGATTCCTTGAGCCCAGGAGGTCAAGCTTACAGTGAGTTGTGATCATGCCATTGCATTCTACCGTGGATGACAGAGTTGAACCTTGTCTCAAAAAAAAAAAAAAAAAAAAAAAACGAAAAGAAAAAAGTAATAAAAAAAATACTTAAAATTAATCAGCAGACCAAAACATAAATTTAACTTTTTCTTTTTTAAAGATGGGGTTTCACCATGTTGGTCAGGCTGGCCTTGAAATCCCAACCTCAGGTGATCCGCCCACCTTGGCCTCCAAAGTGCTTGGATTACAGGCATGAGCCACCGCGCCCGGCCTACATCTTTCATATATATAAATATAAATTGTCTTAGCTCAAGTGTTTAAGGAAATATATTTTCCTATTGGATCACTGAGCAGAACTCAACTGCTATATTCCAGAGAAACAACTAAAACAAATTGACTCAGAAAGGATAAAAATACAACAAAGGGCAAATGCATACCAATCAAAAGCAAAGGAAAAAAGCAAAAAAGTTGTATCTTAACTTCCAATAAGTTAGGAACTCATAACAAAAAGCATTGTCTGTCAAGAAAAACAAGGGAAGACAGGGAAACTGTCACAGATTGGAGGTGATATGGTGACTAAATGCAATGTCGTATCTGAATTGAAGCCTAGGATAGACAAAGGGTATCTAGTGGAAAACTGGTAAAATCTGAATAAAATTTGGAGTTTAGTTAATAGTAATGTACCAATGTTAATCTCTCAGTTAACTCAGGTGAATATAGTCATACAAGATGTTAACATGAGGGGCAACTAGGTAAAGGGTATATGGAAACCTTGTAGTATCTTTGCAACGTTTCTGTAAATCAAAAATTAATCAAAAATAAAAAGTTTATTACAAAGAAGCATTAATTGAGACAAAGAAGGGCACTGATATGGTTTGGCTATGTCCCCACCCAAATCTCAACTTGAATTGTATCTCCCACAATTCCCACATGTTGTGGGAGGGACCTGGGGGGGTAATTAAATCAAGGGGGCCTGTCTTTCCCATGCTATTCTGGTGATAGTGAATAAATCTCATGAGATCTGATGGGTTTATCAGGGCTTTCCACTTTTGCTTTTTCCTTATTTTCTCTTGCCGTTGCCAAGTAAGAAGTACCTTTTGCTTCCCACCATGATTCTGAGGCCTCCTCAGCCATGTGCAACTGTAAATCCAATTAAACCTCTTTTTCTTCCCAGTCTCGAGTGTGTCTTTATCAGCAGAGTGAAAACAGACTAAAACAGCCACAATTCACAATGAAGATATAAAGTTATGAATATGTTTGTACCACATCAAATAGCAATTTTCCCAAAGCTGATATGAGATACAAGGAAAAATAGATTACAAATTGAAACACACTAAGAACAGGAGAAATTAAACTCACCTTTCTCATTCCAGAACAGAGCAAAGGAACAAAAGTCCCAGTAAGAACACAGAAAACCTAAACAGCAAACTCAATATTAGGACAAGAAGAAAATCTCAATAAATTCCAAAAAGTAAAACTATTTTATATATATATGTGTGTGTGTATACATATATATATATATATTTTTTTCTCTATTTTACACCCCACTTTGCTGGTAAAACTATTATAGACAATGTTCTCTGATCACAACCGGATAAAACCAGAGATCAGTGTAAAATGGATCTGAATATGTGAAAACTCTTAAACAACTCTTGGGTCAAGGGGAAATTCAAGCGGGCTTCACTGGCTCATGCCTGTAATCCCAGCACTTTGGTAGGCTGAGACAGAGGGATCACTTGAGGCCAAGAGTTTGAGACCAGCCTGGGCAACACAGTGAGCTCCCTAGCTCTACAAAAAATAAAAAATAAAAAAGTAGCTGGGTGTCATGATGCATGCCTGCGGCCCGAGCTACTCGGAAGGTTGACGTGGGAGGATCCCTTGGACCCAGGAGTTTGAGGCTGCAATGAGCTACAATTGCAGCACTACGCTCCAGCTAGGGCAATAGAGCAAGACTGTCTCAAAACAAAAAAATGAACAAACAAAAAACAAACCAAGCAAGAAACCAAAATTGCTGAATTTATAGACAATAATGGTAATAAAAACACTCCGTATCAGAATCTATGGGTACAGCTAAAGCAGTGGTCAGCGGAAAGTTCATAGCCTTCAAATACTTATATTACAAACAAAAAAACTAAATGAATCAGCATCAGATTTAAAAAGTTAGAGACAGAAAGACAAAACAAATCCAAGGGAAGCAGAGGAAAGAATTGACAAAAATAAAATTTAAAATAAAGGAGTTAGATAATAGATAGTAGATAATAGATAATAGATAGTAGGACTAATAAATGAGTGGGTTGATTCTGTAAAAAAGAATTATATAAGCTATTAGATAATATAATCAGGAATAGAAAAAGAGAAAGCACAACTATGCAAAATAAATGAAAAGTTGCACATAACCATAGTGAGAGGACATTTTAAACATCACAAAATACAACTCTATGGAAATCGTTTAAAGACCTGGAAGAAATGGGTAATGTCCTAAGAAAACTTAATTTACCAAACTGACCCTAAAAGTCCATGTAGATCAATTTTCTTTCTTCTTTTTTTGGAAACAGGTTTTGCTCTTGTTGCTCAGGCTGGAGTGCAACGGCGTGATCTTGGCTCACTGCAACCTCCACCTCCTGGATTCAAGTGATTCTCCTGCCTCAGCCTCCCGAGTAGCTGGGATTACAGGCATGTGCCACCACAGCCAGCTAATTTTGTATTTTTAGTAGAGATTTCTCCATGTTGGTCAGGCTGGTCTTGAACTCCCAACTTCAGGTGATCCACCCACCTCAGCCTCCCAAAGTGCTGGGATTACAGGCATGAACCACTGCACCTGGCCTTGTAGATCAATTTTCACAGAAATAGAGAAAGCTATAAAGAGCTCCCCAAACCCTCAAAGCACCAGATAGACCAAGATCCTTTCACAAGGGGAAGTGTTTGCACACAAAAAAGCCGATAATTCAAATACTATTCTTATTTTCCTGAGCCTAAACGAAGAACACTTTAAAAATGTTTTTATCGAGTGAATATAACACTGATATCAAGATCTGACAAAGATTCCACAAGAAAAAGAAAACCATAGAGACTAATTCTCACTTACGAATATGGACACAATATCCTAAATATTAACAAATAGAATCCATGACTGTATGGGATTTATTGCAGGAATGCAAGAATTGTTCAATATTAGGAAATCCAATGATATAATCTAATTTATTATTAAACCTAAGTAAAAACATTCTATCATTTTATTGAGAGATACCAAAGAGTTGCTTGACAAAATTCAACACCCATTCTTTTATTTTTCTTCTCCTTCTGTAACTTTGATATCAATACCCTTTCTTTATAAAAACATTCAATAAAAGAATATGTGGTTTCTGGCCGGGTTTGGTGGCACACGCCTGTAATCCCAGCACTTTGGGAGGCCGAGGTGGGTGGATCACGAGGTCAGAAGTTCAAGACCAGCCTGGCCAACATGGTGAAACCCTGTCTCTAAAAATAAAAAATAAAAAAAAAAGAATATGTGGTTTCCTCCCTGATATATTTATCTCGTTCTCTATCGATAGATCTCCCAAATCCAGCGTTTCACTTAACCAGGAAATGCTACCAATGTTTATATGCTAAAATCAGAAACCAAGTAAGGGTACCTACTCTCTCCATCACAATTTAGCATTGTATTGGAGGTTGGCTGGTTCACACATGTAGTCCTAGCACTTTGGGAGGCCAAGGCGGGTGGATTGCTTGAGGCCAGAAGTTTGAGATCAGCCTGGCCAACACAGTAAAACCCCATCTCTACTAAAGTTATAAAAATTAGCCGGGCGTGGTGGTGCATACCTGTAATCCCAGCTACTCGGGAGGCTGGGGCATGAGAATCACTTGAGGCTGAGAAGTGAAGGTTGCAGTGAGCCAAGATCACACCACTGCACCGGCCTGGGTGAGAGAGCGAGACTGCCTTAAAAACAAAAAACAAAAAACCATTGTATTGGAGGTACTAATCATTACAATTAGAAAAGAGAAATAAGGTTGGGCGTGGTGGCCTCAAGCCTATAATCCCAGTACTTTGGGAGGCTGAGGTTGGCGGATCACCTGAGGTCAGGAGTGCCAGACCAGCATGGACAACATGGTGAAACCCCGTCTCTACTAAAAATACAAAAATTAGCTGGGCGTGGTGGCAGGTGCCTGTAATCCCAGCTACTCAGGAGGCTGAGGCAGGAGAATCGCTTGAACCCGGGAGGCAGAGGTTGCAGTGAGCAGAGATCGTGCCATTGCACTCCAGCCTGGGTGACAGAGCAAGATTGCGTCTAAAAAAAAAAAAGAAATAAATGAGAAGTATATCATTAAAATGGAAGAGGTAAAGTTATCACCATTTTTATTTATTTAATTTAAATTTTTTTTAATTTTTTTTTTTTTTTTTTTTTTTTTTTTATAGGGTCTTTTTCTTTTGCCCCGGCTGGAGTGCAGCAGCATGATCTCGGCTCACTGCCACCTCTGCCTCCTGGGCTCAAGCGATTCTCCTGCCTCAGCCTCCTGAGTAGCTGGGATTATAGGAGCCTGCCACTGTGCCAGGCTAATTTTTGTATTTTTAGTAGAGATGGGATTTCACCATCTTGGCCAGGCTGGTCTCAAACTCTTGATCTCATGATCCACCTGCCTTGGCCTCCCAAAGTGCTGGGATTACAGGCATGAGCCACTGTGTCTGGCCAGCTATCACCATTTATAGATGATAAGATTGTATAGCCACAAAACCCAAACAAACCAATAGAGAAACTACTACAAAGAATAGGATTCATAAGGTAGTAGGATATAAAATTAATATATAGAAATCATTCAGTTAGAAGATATACGGACGAGAAGCCTCCATTTATTAGAGCAACAAACAAGATAAAATACCTACAAACAACCTACAAACAAGAAATGTCCAAAACCTTAATGAGAAACATTCATAACACTCTGAAGGAACTAATGGAAAGACATGCCATGCTCTTAGATGGGAAGACTTGAAATCATAAAGACGTCAAATTAATTTATAAATTTAGTATAAGCCCATTAAGAATATCATATTTTTTTCTTTTTCTGAAACAAGACAAGCTGATTCTAAGTTTATGTGGAAAAATAACAAGCAACCATAGCTAGGATTATCTCTGAAAAGGAGTAAGAATGATGGGGGACTAGGCTGGGCTAGTGGTGGCTCATGCCTGTAATCCAAGCAATTTGGAGGCCAAGGCAGGCAGATCACCTGAGGTTGGGAGTTCAAGACCAGCCTGACCAACACAGTGAAACCCCATCTTTAAAAAAAAAAAAAAAAGAATGATGGGGCCTACTGCAACAATAATGCTCTGTTATAAACCAAAGTGAATAATTACGTACCAAAACTTAGAGTCTATGGGTTAGCTAGGAAGTTCTATGATCTGGACCGGGCTGCGTTCATGTCTGCACCCAATTGGTGGCTTGGCTGGGGGCTGGTTGGCTGCTATAGGACACATTGGCTGGGATGACCAAGCTCATTTCTACATGTCTCTCACATCTCTCCAGCAGGCTAGTCTGAATATGTTCTCACAGCTGTGGCAGGGGTCCAAGACAGGAAGCAGAATATGCAAGAGCTTTTTCAAGTCTCTGCTTATATCAAGTTTGCTACTATCCCATTGATTAAAGCAAGTTGTATGACCAAACTCAAGAGTCAGTGTGGGAAGGCGCTACCTTTACCAAAGGTAGATAAAGAGATAAATGAAAAATTGGGGTCATTAATGCAATCTATCACAAAACTATGACTCAATATCCAGAATCCATCAAAGAAAACATAGATGAATTATTTATATAAATATAAAATTTGCAGCCAGGCGCAGTGGCTCACGCCTGTAAATCCCAGCACTTTGGGAGGCTGAGGTGGGTGGATCACCTGAGGTCAGAAGTTTGAGATCAGCCTGGCCAACATGGCGAAACCCTGTCTCAACTAAAAGTACAGAAATTAGCCGGGCGTGGTGGCAGGCACCTGTAAGCCCAGCTACTTGTGAGGCTTGAAGCAGGAGAATTGTTAGAACCTGGAAGACAGGGGTTGCAGTGAGCTGAGATTGCACCATTGCACTCCAGCCTGGGCAACAGAGTGAGACTCCATCTAAAAATAAAATAAAATAAATAAATAAATAAAATTTTCTCAGCACTTTGGGAGGCCGAGGCGGGTGGATCACGAGGTCAAGAGATCGAGACCATCCTGGTCAACATGGTGAAACCCCGTCTCTACTAAAACTACAAAAAATTAGCTGGGCATGGTGGCGCATGCCTGTAATCCCAGCTACTCAGGAGGCTGAGGCAGGAGAATTGCCTGAACCTAGGAGGCGGAGGTTGCGGTGAGCCGAGATCGCGCCATTGCACTCCAGCCTGGGTAACAAGAGTGAAACTCCATCTCAAAAAAAATAAATAAATAAAATAAAATAAAATTTTGCTTTGGAAAAAGTTCATTAGCAAAGTCTAAAGAATGGTGAACTGGGAAAAAAGATTGATGACTGAGATCACTGACAAAGGTCTAATCTTTTTTCCTTTTTTTCTTTTTTTTTGAGATGGAGTCCCGCTCTGTCACCCAGGCTGGAGTGCAGTGGCGCAATCTCGACTCACTGCAACCTCTGCCTCCTGGGTTCAAGTGATTCTCTTGCCTCAGCGTCCCAAGAAGCTGGGGCTACAGGCACATGTCACCATGCCCAGCTAGTTTTTGTATTATAGTAGAGATGGGGTTTCACCATGTTGGCCAGGATGGTCTTGATCTCCTGACCTCGTGATCTGCCTGCCTCCACCTCCCAAAGTGCTGGGATTATAGGTGTGAGCCACCATGTCTGGCCATCTATTTTTTATAAATTTTTATTTAAAGGAGTTTATATAATCTTTCTAATTATATAACAAAGTTCTAGAAGTGAATGATAGACCAGAAACCGAACAGAAAAAGGGACAGGGGATATAAATAGGTAATTGATAGAAAAGGACATACAAAGTCCCTTAAACACATGAAAAAATTATCCACGTCGCTCATAATAAATGTAAATCAAAACTACACTGAGATACCTTTTTTTTTTTTTTCCCTTGTTGCCCAGGCTAGAGTGCAGTGGCTTAATCTTGGCTCAGGAGTAGCTGGGATTACAGGTGTGTGCCACCACACCCGGCTAATTGTTGTATTTTTAGTAGAGATGGGGTTTCGCCACATTGGTCAGGCTGGTCTTGAACTCCTCACCTCGTGATCTGCCTGCCTTGGCCTCCCCAAGTGCTGGGATTACAGGCGTGAGCCAACGCACCTGGTCTATGTTCTTTTTAATCTGTAATTTTCCCCTTCTTTTCTTCCTTCCATTTATTTGTTGAACATACTGGCTCATTTGTCCTGTAGAATTTCCCAAGTTCTTGCTTTCGTTTATTGTTTTGGCTGGTATCATTTAACATGTTTCTCTTCCTATATTCCCTGAATTTCTTGTAAATGAAGTTAAATAGAAATGCTTGATTAAATTCTTTTTTCCTTCTTGTTTAAAAGTATACTTCATGAATAGTGCTGTATACTTCTTATTGCACAACATAAGAAGGCGCGTATGTCTTGTTTTCTCTTAAGTGATATGTATGATGAGTAGGGTCAGATGGTATCAGCCTAATTCCTTTGTTATAATTCCTCAAATGTTTTTCACCTCATGGCTTCAGCAGTCATTGACGATTTTTTCTTAAACCATTATCTCATTAGGGATTGAATTGTTAACACTGCCATTTCTCTTTCATTTATAAGTTGTGAGTCTTCCATAAAGAAGCTCTTTCCCTAATTATCTATTTGATTAACCTGCAATATGATTCATGTGGGAAGGCAGGAATAATGCCAGATTTTTTCCATTTTTGATTAATTATCAGCAGAATGAGTTGATGCCTTAGCAACATCTATGGTAACCAATTCATTTTTATTTTTCTTGAGACAGAGTCTCGCTGTGCCACCCAGGCTGGAATGCAGTGGTGCAATCTCGGCTCACTGCAACCTTCACTTCCCAGGTTCAAGAGATTCTCCTGCCTCAGCCTCCCAAGTAGCTGGGACTACAGATGCCCACCACCACTCCTGGCTAATTTTTGTATTTTTAATAGAGACAGGGTTTCACTATGTTGGTTAGGCTGGTCTTGAACTCCTGACCTCATGATCTGCCTGCCTCAGCCTCTCAAAGTGCTGGGATTACTGGTGTGAGCCAAAGCGCCAGACCTCATTTTTATTTTTTAAAATATACAATTCTTAAGAGAAAACTTTAAACTCTAATAAAGAACACAGAAGAAGATGAACTGAATAAATTAGGCTATATTCCATATTGTTGGATGAAATGAGTAATTATTAAAATGATGGCAGTTCCTCCAAATTAATCTGTAAATTTAGTATAATCCCAATCAAAATCCTAGTTGGATTTTTGAAGACCTTGATAGACTCATTTAAAAATTTATGTGGCAATAGATCTAAAACAACCTAAAAAGAAGACTAAAGAGGAGGAAATGCTCTATGTGATATTTAGATACATTACAAAATACTAAAACCAAGGTGGTATTAGCCCAAGGCCAGAAAAAGATGTATGTGTGTTTATGTGTGTGTGTATATAATGACATATGACAATGGTGGCATGGCAAATCAATGGGAAAAGGAGGGATTGTTCAGTATTTGATAGTGGGAAATCTGGCTCACCATGTGGAAAATAATAAAACTACGCCCCCACGTATTACCACGTATGAGGGTGGAATCTACATGGATTAAAACCTATTCCACCTGTTAGAATCTATTACAGCTATGAGACTGGAAAAAATTAGCAAGCTTGGCCGGGCGTAGTGGCTCATACCAGTAATCCCAGCACTTTGGGAGTCTGAGGCAGGTGGATTGCCTGAGGTCAGGAGTTCAAGACCAGCCTGGCCAACATGGTGAAACCCTCGTCTCTACTAAAATACATAAATTAGCCAGGCATGGTGGCAGGCACCTGTAACCCCACCTATTAGGGAGGCTAAGGCAGGAGAATTGCTTGAATCCAGGAGGCAGAGGTGGCAGTGAGCCAAGATCGCGCCACTGCATTCCATTCTGGGTAACAGAGTGAGATAATCTGTCAAAACAAAAACAAAAACAAAAACAAAAACAGGCACTGTGCGTGGTGGGTCACGCCTGTAATCCCAGCACTTTGGGAGGTGGAGGTGGGTGGATCACGAGGTCAGGAGTTCGAGAACAACCTGGCCAACATCGCAAAACTCTGTCTCTACTAAAAACACAAAAATTAGCTGGGTGTGGTGGTGGGCACCTGTAATCCCAGCTACTTGGGAGGCTGAGGCAGGAGAATCACTTGAACTCAGGAGACAGAGGTTGCAGTGAGCTGAGATTGTGCTATTGCACTCCAGCCTGGGAGACAAGAGCCTGGGCGACAAGAGAGAGACTCCGTCTCTTAGAGAGAAAAAAAAAAAAAAAAAAAAGGCAAGCTAGAAAATGACAAGTGTTGGTGAGGATGTGGGGATACAAAAATCCTCATACATGGTGAAAGTGTAGACTGGTACTGCCGTCCCAGAGAACTATCTAGAAGTATTGGCGTTCTTAGTCAAACTAAGTATATGCACACTTTAGAGTGTAATCATTTGGATGTATGTTCCAAAAGAAATCCTCACACAGGTCAATAAGGGCACATGTACAAGGATGTTCATTGAAGTAGTATTCGAGAGCTGGAGGCAATCTATGCAGTGAAGGCACAGTATGGTTACCATGAGCAGATAGAAGCAATGGATTAGGTCGGGCACAGTGCTCACGCCTGTAATCTCAGCATTTTGGGAGGCCAAGGCGGGTGGATCACCTGAGGCCAGTAGTTCAAGATGAGCCTGGCCAATATGTCAAAACCCTGTCTCTACTAAAAATACAAAAATTAGCCAGGCACGTGATAGTACCTGTAGTCCCAGCTACTCAGGACACTGAGGAGGGGAATGGCTTGAACCCGGGAGGCCAAGATTGCAGTGAGCCCAGATAATGCCACTGTACTCCAGCCTGGGCAATACAGTGAAACTCCATCTCAAAAAAAAAAAAAAACAAAAAAAAAGGAATGGATTACATGTGTACACAGCAACATGGGTAGACCTTAAAAACACGAGGCTGAATGAAAACAGTAAGAAACTGAATGAGGTTTTTTTTTTTTTTTTTTTTTTTTTGAGACAGTCTCACTCTGTCACCCAGGTTAGAGTGTAGTGGTGCGATCTCAGCTCACTGCAACCTCTGCCTCTCAGGTTCAAGTGATTCTCATGCCTGTCTCCCCAGTAGCTGGGATTACAGGTGTGCACTATCACACATGGCTAATTTTTGCATTTTTAGTGAGACAGGGTTTTGTCATGTTGGCCAGGCTGGTCTTGAACTCCTGGCCTCAAGCAATCTGCCTGCTTTGGCCTCCCACAGTGCCTGGATTATAGGCGTGAACCACCTTGCCTGGCCAGAATGAGATATTTATGTAAAACAAAAACAACAAGTACAAAGTATTCTCAATAGTGAGACAATCTGATATCATGTGCCTCTTGAGGTGATATGATACGAAGTAAAGGATATCCCCTATGTACTGTTCTTGCTGAAAATATTTATTCTGAATCTAATCTGTGGAAAGAACAAATGAATCCATAATATGGGACACATTACAAGACAATTGGCCTGGACTCTTCAAATGATAATGGAAGAGTTATTATGGAACTCTTGAAAACTCAATGGAAGGCTGGTCTCAAACTTCTGACCTTAAGTAATTCACCCACTCCAGACCCTAAAGTGTTGGGATTATCTTCAAAAACATAAATGTTGACCGGGCGTGGTGGCTCATGCCTGTAATCCAAGCACTTTGGAGGCCAAGGTGGGCGGATCACCTGAGGTCAGGAGTTCAAGACCAGCCTGACCAACATGGTGAAACCCTGTCTTAAAAAAACAAAAACAAAAACAAAAACAAAAACATAAATGTCATTTGAAACACAAAAAATATAGGAGTATTATCCTAGATTAAAAGAGGTTAAAGGGATATAACAACCAATGTAATACATAAATGCCGGGACGTGGTGGCTCATGCCTGTAATCCCTGCACTTTGTAAGGCCAAGGTGGATGGATCACTTGAGATCAGGAGTTTGAGACCAGCCTGGCCAACATGCAGAAACCCTGTCTCTACTAAAAATACAAAAATTGGCCAGGTCTGGTGGCAGGCACTTGTAATCCCAGCTAGTTGGGAGGCAGAGGCAGGAGAATTGCTTGAACCCAGGAGGTGGAGGTTGCACTGAGCCAAGATCACGTCACTGCACTCCAGCCTGGGCAACAGACTGAGACTCTGTCTCACAAAAAGAAATGTAATAAATAAACCTTGATTAGATCCTGGGATCAAGAAATGAAAGCAGTATTTTGGGGATAATTGGGGTATTTGATAATTGGGACATATGTGATGGCAGTATAGAATCATAGTTAAATTTTCTTAGGTGTGATAATGGCATTGTGGTTATGTAGGATAATTTTTTGCAAAGTATAAGGATATATGGGCTTTCATTATACTATTCTTTCAACTGTTCTGAATTTAGAAACAATAAATAATAAAAATTCGGCCAGGTGCAGTGGCTCACGACCATAATCCCATCACTTTGGGAGGCTGAGGCAAGCAGATTGCTTGAACCCTGGAATTCAAGACCAGTACAAAAATCTTTAAAAATTAGCTGGGCATGGTGATGTGTGCCTGTAGTCCCAGCTACTTGGGAAGCTGAGTGGGAGGACCCCTTGAGCCCAGGGGGTGGAGTTTGCAGTGAGTGGAGGTCATGCCACTGCACTCCAGCCTGGGTGACAGAGCAAGTCCTGCTTCAAAAAAAAGGGAGGAAATACACATAAAGCAATAATACATATTTTGCAAGAATGCATATATACAGGCCGGGTGTGGTGGCTCACGCCTGTAATCCCAGCACTCTGGGAGGCCAAGGCCAGTGGATCACGAGGTCAAGAGATCGAGACCATCCTGGCCAACACGGTGAAACCCTGTCTCTATTAAAAAACAAAATAAGAAAAAAGAATGCATATACACAAAAATATGCATAAAACACCTTAGAATGGCTGCCTATAGGAGGGAAATGAAAATGGGAAGTCGAGATGAAAGAGATTTAAAAAAAAAACACAATCTCTCACTAAAGTAATACATATTCATCCAATACATGGAAAACACAGAAAAGCACAAGGAAGAAAATTAAATTCACTGATAATCTCACTTTGACTTGTTAGAAATGCAAATCCTGGGCCCTAAACCAGATTTACTGAATCAAAACTCTGGGCATGAGGCCCAGTAATTGGTGTTCTAACAAGCCCTCCCAGTGATTCTGTTGCTGGCCAAAGTTAGAGAACCACTAATCTAGCGCTAACTATTATTATTATTATTATTATTTTTTGAGACGGAGTTTCACTCTTGTTACCCAGGCTGGAGTGCAATGGCGTGATCTCGGCTCACCGCAACCTCCGCCTCCTGGGTTCAGGCAATTCTGCCTCAGCCTCCTGAGTATCTGGGACTACAGACACGCACCACCACGCCCAGCTAATTTTTTGTAGTTTTAGTAGAGACGGGGTTTCACCATGTTGACCAGGATGGTCTCGATCTCTTGACCTCGTGATCCACCCGCCTCAGCCTCCCAAAGTGCTGGGATTACAGGCTTGAGCCACCGCGCCCGGCCTAGAGCTAACTATTATTAACATTTTGTTTCAGATTCTTGCAGACTTAAAAAGAAAAAAATGGAGAAGTGGCCCTCGCAGGCAGAGTGCCGGAGAGCGGCAGCGTCGACCCGAGTGGTAGGAGCAGCAATTTATCCGTGTGCAGTCCCAAACTGGAAAGAAGATGCTAATTAAAGTGAAGACGCTGACCGGAAAGGAGATTGAGATTGACCTTGAACCTACAGATAAGGTGGAGCGAATCAAGGAGCGTGTGGAGGAGAAAGAGGAAATCCCCCCACAACAGCAGAGGTTCATCTACAGTGGCAAACAGATGAATGATGAGAAGACAACAGCTGATTACAAGATTTTAGGTGGTTCATTCCTCCACCTCGTGTTGGCTCTGAGAGGAGGAGGTGGTCTTAGGCAGTGATGGATCCTCCATTTTACCTCCTTACCTGTTGCTCATAATGAGGCATCATATATCCTCTCACTCTCTGGGACACCAGAGCCACTGCCCCCTCCCCTGGATGCCCAGCAATGTATGTCTACTGGTGGGAGACTATGAGGACCCCACGATGCAGTATTCCTGGCCCAGAGGGCCCTTGCTGGCTATTGGGTGTTAGTTTGCAGTCCTGTGTGCTTCCCTCTCTTATGGCTGTGTCCCTGGTTGTCAATAAAATATTTCCTGTCAAAAAAAAAAAAAAAATCTTTCAGGCATACAAATAAGTATAGAGAATATAACAAAAACAAACCCACGTACCTACTACCTAGCTTACTTACAATGTAAACTATTAGAAAAACAGTTGAAGTCCCTTTTGTATCTCTCTCATTCCATTCTTTTGTTTTCTTCCCCAGAGGTAATCATTATTCTGGATTTAGTATTTCTCTTTAAAAATTATTGTTGGCTAGGGGCAGTGGCTCACACCTGTAATCCCAGCACCTTGGTAGGCTGAGGTATGGTTGGATCATTTGAGCTCAGGAGTTTGAGATTAGTCTGGGCAACATGGCGAAACCCCGTCTCTTCAAAAAATACACAAATTAGCCAGGCATGGTGGTACATGTCTGTAGTCCCAGGTCCTTGGGAGGCTGAGGTGGGAGGATGGCTTGAGTCAGGGAGGTGGAGGCTGCAGTGAGCAAAAGTTAAGCCACTGCACTGCAGCCTGGGCCAGAGAGCAAGACCTTGTCTCAAAAAAGTTATTGTTTATATATCTATATAATCTATAAACAATATTATTCGCTGTTTTCTAGATTTTAAAACTTTGTATAAATGGTTTGATATTTTATGTATCCTTCTGCAATTTTTTTTTTTTTTTTGAGAAATCCTTACCTCAGGTGATCCACCCGTCTCTGCCTCCCAAAGTGCTGGGATTACAGAGCCACCGCACCCGGTCTCTGCAATTTGTATTTTATCTCAGTATTGTATTTTTGAAATTTAGCTGGGTTGATGCACGCAACATGATTCACTCTTTTGCATTACAGTATTCTGCATAGTATTCTGTCCAATGGCAATACCATAATTTATTTATTCATTCTCCTGTTAGTGGAGTTTTAGGTTGCTCACATTTTTTTTCTCTATTACAGTTCTGCAATGAACATTCCTTCACATGCTCATTGAGCAAATGTGTAAAAATTTCTCTACGAGTTAAAGTTTAGGGGTGATCTCTATCTATCTATCTATCTATCTGTTAATCAATTATCTCAAATACTAGAATTGCTGGGTCCCAGGATCATCTTCAGCTATTCTGGATACTTCCTAATTGTTTTCCGAAGTCGTAATAACTAGTTTCCACTTCTATCAAAGATTTCATTGTATTTTTTTCTTATAGTTTGTGCATTTGGGATTTTGTTTAAAAAGTCCTTCCCCCGTCACAAGTCACGAAGATATTCTCCTGCATATATTAACTTCATAGTTTTACCTTTCACATTCACAGTCCACCCTCTTAGGTCGAATAAGTAAGGATCCAGTTTTATATTTCTTTTCATGGAGAGCCAAATTTCCCAATGCTATCTACTAAACTGTCCATTTCCCATTGATTTGTGGTGCAGGCCTGTAAACTTGCCCATTTAACAAACATTTGTTGGCCGGGCGTGGTGGCTCAGGCCTGTAATCTCAGCACTTTGGGAGGCCGAGGCGGGGGGATCACCTGAGGTCAGGAGATCAAGACCAGCCTGGCCAACATGGTGAAACCCTGTCTTTAAAACAAACAAACAAACAAACAAAAAAACATTTGTTGAAGCCTGCCTCCTACCAGTCTTGTGCTGGGTCTTGTTGAAGGCTTGAAGATACATGGCGCCTGCTCTTAGGGAGTTCACTCTCGTGTGGAGACACAGCCACATAAACAACTACAGTATTAAGTGATAAGTGCTAGCTTAGCTGTATAGGTAAGGTGCTCTGGGTTTCTAACTCATCTGGGAATGTCAGAGCAGGTTTCATAGAAGTGACAAGAGTTAGGTCTTAAGAAAGCAGAAAAAATTTGCCAATGCAGCGGTAAAGGTGAAGGTGGTCAAGGCTGGTTTGGGGTCCAGCGGAATTTCATGTGTCTCTAGGATGAGAGGTTAGAAACCCTCCAACGATGTAGAGGTAGTGAGTTCTGTTTATGTAAGGGGTAAAGGGATAGACGGAGTCCTTTTCAGCCCATCCATGCTTGAAGTGGAGAAAGAAACCCACCCTCACAGGCAGAGTCCCACCTACTCTGTGCCCCACCCCAGGGTTTAGATTTGAGGAAGAGGAGGGGCTGGAATGAAAGCATCAGGAAAGAGGCATTTCAGACTAATATTTACAGTTTTCTGGGGGAGACCTTACTTCCCAGCTAGCTCCTTGAGATGGTTTCAGAAACCCTTACTTGCCCCAGTCCAGAGATATAAATTCATTCCGTTCTGCAGACGCTGCTCCGTGATTGAGGGAAGGATGGAGTAGGAGGGGAAGAAGGCAAACGGGTGGGAGAGGCTTCTTGTTGTTCTGGCTCCTGCTCCATTTCGGGTTGGGTCTGGCCATAGATCTGAACTTAACGCATAAAGAGCTGGGAGTGCTCAGGGAGTGCCTGGGGCCCAAGGACCCGGGAAGGTCGTTGGGAATAGCTAACCATTCACTTTAGGTGGGGAATACTCGGCCAGACATGTGACCCAGGCGGCCATTTTCTTACACCCTGCTGACGCCATCTTCCAGGCAGACAAAGACACTATCCCCCACCCTTGTTTGATTCGGGCATGGTGACTGCCTGGTTACTGAGGTTTGGGAGTACGCATGTTTAACCCCAGACAGATCCCCGCAGACAAAATTTTGACTTGCAAGTAGGGTATATGGCTGCACCAGTCGACCCGCCGCTTCTTCCTGTCACTTCGCTGTCCTCCCTCTACCTCCTCCGCTATTTCCTTATCTACGGGGCAGCCAGGAGGCGGGGCCAGCGTGGTAGCGAGGAAGGGACCG
This sequence comes from Sapajus apella, assembly GCF_009761245.1. Taxonomy (NCBI): domain Eukaryota; kingdom Metazoa; phylum Chordata; class Mammalia; order Primates; family Cebidae; genus Sapajus; species Sapajus apella. The sequence continues at coordinate 1,582,953 of NW_022437104.1, forward strand.
GCGGGCGCGAGCTGTCAGTCAAAAGCCCGCCCCCCGCAGAGAACGCACAGTGGGCGGAGTCGGGCGCCGCTGGCCTGGGATCCGGAAGTCTGAGCCTAGCTGCGCGTGAGCATTTGCTCGCCCAACCGAGTTGTCGTGTGGCTGTCTCTTCTCACATCCCCGCCGGAAGTATAGGTAAGAAACTACTCTCTTTTCTCACGGTGTGCGCTCACCTAGACGACCGGGCAATTAGGATCCTCTACTGAAGGTGAAACCACAGATGCCCGCGAGCCTGGAATAGAGAGGTAAACAGCCGGATCTCTTCTAGGCTACAAGGGCCCAGAAGAGGAGCAGGGATCGCAGCACACGTGGAGACGCGCCGAATTGCCTTTTCGCGGGGTGGAGTTCTCCGGGAGAGGGGCATTGCCCCATCCCATCTAGAAAGGTGTAAATCCGGGACACACTGTGTAGTAGAGAGGCACAAACCTCACTTGTGTGGTGAAGCGTTGAGCGTCCTCAAGATAGTGAGGCTCCATTCTGCATTCACCCTGTATACACAAGCGTTGGCTCACCGAAGGTATGGGGGACATCCACCCCAATCTTATGTATAGAGACATCTCCTTCCGCTCAGACGAGCAGTGCAGACTTCTCCCGGTTTAAGGCACTTCCTCGGCTTGGCTCCAGACAGCCGCTTCGAGGCACCTCCGACCGCTGGACAGACCGAGGCTTTGATGTATCTGTCCCCATACCAGTATAGAGGAGCTTAGAAACATTTACTATACAGGGGGAGGGCAGCTCCTCCCCATTCGTGTAGACCTAGAGCCCTCAGTGTCACTCCCCAACTCACCCATCCCCAAAGTGGTTGCAGATACAGGCCTCAGCCTGTGGACAACTAAGCCAACTGCCTCCTCCTCTTAGATTAGAGTGAGTCCCTACTGTGGAAAATCAGACCTGATCCCTACCTCCGTAGCCCCCGTTTTACGGAATGTGTATTTTCCTTTTTTTTTGAGAGGGAGTCTCACACTGTTGCCCAGGTTGCAGTGTAGTGGCGCGATCTCGGCTCACTGCAATCTCCACCTCCTAGGTTCAAGGAATTATCCTGTCTCAGCTTCCTGAGTAGCTGGGACTACAGGCGTGCGCCACCATTCCCAGCTAATTTTTTTTTTGTATTTTTAGAGAGACGGGGTTTCACTATGTTGGCCAGGATGGTCTGGATCTCCTGACCTCTTGATCAACCCC
>NW_022437104.1:1584270-1585995 GCF_009761245.1 Sapajus apella
GGCCCTCCCAAGTTGCTGGGATTGCAAGCGTGAGCCACCGTGCCCGCCCCCGAATGTGTAATTTTTTGAGACACCCAAAGTGCTTCAAAGCAAGCAGGAACAGATCTTAATCCATGAAGAGACAGTCAGGTCTGTCCCTTGAGGTGCCGTGGGCATAGAGGGGCTCAGATGTGTTCCTCTACCTTTGACATAGACACAGATCATCCCCCTACCTCCCCCAAGGATTTAGAGTCACGAAATGTAGCAAGTGAGATACCCCACAGGAGCAGAGATGCAGGTCCCCCTCCGTGTAATGTTGAGAGGCAGTGATATCATTCATTACCTGGCAGTGCAGTGCATATGGTCTCTCCCCTTCACCCAATGTAGTGGAGCTCACATCTGTTTCTCTCCACCCAGGGTAGAATCACTGACCCCCCTCCTGCCCCTAAGTATTAGGGCTGATCTATTAATTTATAGCTATATTGCCTGCCCCCTCCACACACCACCCATGCAGAGAACCAGAGGCCCTATTTCTTTCAGTGTTAGTGTGCTGCTGACTTCAATCAGCATAAAAGATGAAAGTTGTCACAGTCTACTTCCCACAGAAGGGTCCAGAATAACTCACTGCAGGTAAGGTCCAGACCCACTTATTCAAAGCTGCATAGTTGTGGCGTCAGGCATATCGATCCTGCCCCACAGCCCTCTCCAGGGTAAAGAGACCCAGGACCCATCCCCACAATCTAGAGATAAACAGATCTGTGGTTCTTTTCCCATGTAGCAGAAATGCACACAACCACTTTGTGAATTTCCCCAGTTTCTCTGTACCCCAGAGTAGAGGGACAGATGATAATCCCCCCAACCCAAACCACCAAGGTATAGACCCCAGGCATATGCAGGCACAGATTTTTACTCCCTTCTCCAAGATTTTGTACTTATCTCAGTCCATATAGACACGCAGGTAACAATCCCTGTTCTCAGGCCCTCTTTCCCCAGGGTAGACTCCTGGGATCTATTTACCCCCTTCCCCACCGTCTCTCCTAGGTAGATGAGATATAGAATTCCCTACTTGGGAAAAGAGGCACTATTATTGGCCCATATAGAAATGGACCATCCTTGCATGCCCCTTTCCCCTCAGTGTGAAGGGGTTTAGCACTAGTTTCCTACCTAGGGTATAACACTACAGTGTGGAGGAATCAGGACCAAGGCCCCATCTGATGCATTGAGGCACTGACTCCACCCAGGATGAGGTTGAGACCTATCCCTCCCTTTGGGTAGTGTGACACTCTCTTCCCTGTGTGGACTCAGCCATACGAGGCTCTAGCTCCAGCTTCTCCCAGTTTTCCTAATTGTTATGGCTTCCTCATAATGTTCTTTAACCTTTTACCTTTAGGGGACTTAGGCGGAGGCTTGTGGCATTGTGTCTCCCCGCTGTCTTCAAATTGCTTCTTCTCCCATTCTGACAGGAAGAGAGCAATTGGTCGTCACGATGAAACTTAGACACAGTGAGTTTCCTTTACCACCCCTCCCAATCCTGTGCTTTTAATGAATGTTCATAGAATTTCACAGTAACTTTTTCTTTTTTTGTTTTGAAACAGAGTCTTGCTCTGTCGCCCAGGCTGGAGTGCAATGGTGCGATCTCAGCTCACTGCAACCTCCACCTTCCGGGTTCAAGTGATTTTCCAGCCTCAGCTTCTTGAGCAACTGGGATTACAGGTGCCCACCACCACACCTGGCTAATTTTTGTAT
>NW_022437104.1:1586095-1626056 GCF_009761245.1 Sapajus apella
ATCTTGGCTCACTGCAACCTTCACCTCCTGGGTTCAAGAGATTCTCCTGCTTCAGCCTCCTGAGTAGCTGGGATTACAGATGCCCACCACCATGCCTGGCTAATTTTTGTATTTTTAGTAGAGACGGGGTTTCACCATGTTGGCCAGGCTGGTCTTGAACTCGTGGCCTCGAGTGATCTGCCCGCCTCAGCCTCCCAAAGTGCTGTGTTTATATAGGTATGAGCCACCACACCCGGCCTAGTTTTTGTTTTTTTGAGATGGAGCCTTGCTCTGTTGCCCAGGCTGGAGTGCAGTGGTGCGATCTCGGCTCAATGCCACCTCCGCCTCCTGGTCTCAAGTGATTCTCCTGCTTCAACCTCATGAGTAGTTGGAATTACTACTATTAGTAGGTGTGTACCAGCAATGCCCAGCTAATTTTTTTGTATTTTTAGTAGAGACGGGGTTTCACCATGTTGGCCAGGCTGGTCTCCAACTCTTGACCTCAAGGGATCCCTTGTTTCGGCCTCCCAAAGTCCTGGGATTACAGGCATGAGCTACTGTGCTGGGCCACTGTTGTTCATTTTTGAGTGGCTATTTTAAGAGGGGAATGTTTTTTTTTGTTTGTTTTTTGTTTTGAGACGGAGTTTCACTCATGTTACCCAGGCTGGAGTGCAATGGCGCGATCTCGGCTCACCACAACCTCCGCCTCCTGGGTTCAGGCAATTCTCCTGCCTCAGCCTCCTGAGTAGCTGGGATTACAGGCACGCACCACCATGCCCAGCTAATTTTTTGTATTTTTAGTAGAGACGGGGTTTCACCATGTTGACCAGGATGGTCTTGATCTCTTGACCTCGTGATCCACCCGCCTCGGCCTCCCAAAGTGCTGGGATTACAGGCCGGGAATGTTTTATCACTTAAGAAGTTCACAACTCGGCCGGGTGCGGTGGCTCACGCCTGTAATCCAAGCACTTTGGAGGCCAAGGTGGGCGGATCACCTGAGGTCGGGAGTTCAAGACCAGCCTGACCAACATGGTGAAGCCCCGTCTTTAAAAATATAAATAAATAAACAAATTTTACAACTATCGGTGTTGGTGGCACAAGTATATAATCCATGGAACTTGCCTGCCTGCCTGCCTGTCTGCCTGCTGGTCAGTTAGTTGCCAAACACTGATAAAGATGTCATAATAGGGCAATGGGAGGGGCAAAGGAATTGTGGCTTTGTGCAGGAGCGCAATTGTAATAACAGGCTGTGGAATGTTAGCTGGACAGGGAGGGAAGAAGGATGGCTGACAAATAAGGAATCGAGTAGAAGGTTCAAGTCTCTAGGAGGTTGGACAAATGAGCTTGAAGATAGGAGAGAGGGGTGTCTGAGACTGCTGTCAAAAGTCCAAGCAGTTACAGGTGGTTCCCCTACAGGTGTAACCATAGGAATGGGTGGGTAAGTGGCTGTGATTGAGTGGAGATCCCTGGAAGTGAAGATGTCAGGGAAGTGGGAAACCTAGACTGTTGGAAGGGTTGTCCAGTGATCTCCAAAGTCACCCAGGTTGTTGGTGGCAGGAGTTGGGTCAAAGAAAAGCAGTGAGCCAGGTGCTTCAATAGATGAGGAAAAGTAAGTCATAGATGACAGACATACATAGCATTTGTATGGGGCCTCAAAAAGAGCAGGGCTTTTATTCTATTCCCTTCCACCCATTTTCGAGATGGAGTCTCACTCTGTCACCCAGGCTGGAGTGCAGTGGCGCTCATTGCAGCCTCAACCTCCTGGGCCCAAGCTATCCTCCTGCCTCAGCCTTCTGAGTAGCTGGGACTATAGGCATTTGCCACTATGCCCCACTAGGTTTTTTTTTTTCTCCAGTAGAGATGAGGGTTTTTCTATGTTGTCCAGGCTGATCTTGAACTACTGAGCTCAAGTAATCCTCCTACCTTGGCTTCCTAAAGTGCTGGGATTACAGGCATGAGTCACTCTGCCTTTTTTTTTTTAATCCTTTTTAACGAGAGGCAAAAATAGTCTTAGCTTGGCAGTGGTGAGTCTGGAGGACTATGTTCTCTACCTACTGACCCCAGGATAAACATGTGCCAGAGAAAACAACTGCCACCTTTTGAGAGGCCTGCAAGTGAAGCATTGCCCTTGGGAGAGCCAAGTCTCAAGGCAGGAGCTTAGGGAAGTGATCCCAGGGAGAGGTTGTTAGGGCAGTGCTGATCACCAGGTTGGGAGTTTCAGATGATGATGTGGGAAGTTCGATGCTAGGGCAGAGGAAGGATGAGGGAGATGAAGTCAGTGGGTGTACAGGGACATCTGTGGGTGAGAGTATGGGAGACGAGGGATTAATGAATACAGAGATTTGCTTTTGAGTACTCATGTGAGAATTAGTGATTTTAGGGGCCTAGATGATGTTGGCGGATGCAGACATTGAGGCTCAGAAAGGTTTTAAAAAATTCTTCAAGGTCGGCTGGGCGCGATGGCTCACGCCTGTAATCCCAGCACTTTGGGAGGCCGAGGCGGGTGGATCACGAGGTCAAGAGATCAAGACGATCACGGTCAACATGGTGAAACCCCGTCTCTACTAAAAATACAAAAATTAGCCAGGCATGGTGGCTCACGCTTGTAGTCCCAGCTACTCAGGAGGCTGAGGCAGGAGAATTGCTTGAACCCAGGAGGCGGAGGTTGCGGTGAGCCGAGATCGTGCCATTGCACTCCAGCCTGGGTAACAAGAGCGAAACTCCGTCTCAAAAAAAAAAAAAAAAAAAAAAAAAAAATTCTTCAAGGTCATATAGCTAGGTCGTTGTTGAGCTAGAGTAAGAATGTCTGCTGGTTATAAAATGGTAACTATTTTCTCTCTAGAGTTGTTGAAAAACCTATGAGCAGAGGCTCCGGAGTGCTGGGAGGGATGACTGACTGCACCCTCTTCTCCTTTTCCCCTCCTCCGCTCTCTTCCCCCCTCTGAAGTACATGCTTTTTCTTTCCAAGTGATGTATTTTCTTTCACTGTGTGTTTGTATCCATTGCAGGCACTCAGTTTCCAGGGAAGTTAGGCAGATGGAAATTGTTGAGTAAAATGCCCAGACCTGGTTCATTCCAAACCTCACATTTTTTTTTTTTTTTTTTTTTTGGTTGCAACATGAGTACTTTAGAAGAAAGGGAGACGCGGGGTCTGTTTTGTGTTTATTTAAACTGTGTTTATTTAAATTTGACTCATTCACATTTGTATGAGACGTTTATGTCTGGTCAGATTTCTACCATCTTATTTTATATTTGTTATTTATTTTGTTTCCTCTGATTCCCTGATTTATTTATGTTTTGCTAACCTGATGGAGTTTTTAAACAATCCTCCATCAGTAAAGTTATGTTAGTAATTGCATTCATATTTATATCAAACATAATTAATTCTGTATTTCTCTATCACTTTACCAAAGTTAAATAATGACCATTTTGTAACCTACCCGAAACCTTTAGCATGCTTTCATGCTTTTGCTTTTCCAACCCCCATTACTTGATTCCTGGATTATGTTGAAATAATTTGGTATTTCAGTTCTGAGCTATTTCCTTATGATACGTTTCTTGGATTTTATGAATCCTTTTTTTGTTGTTTATTTGAGACAGGGTCTCACTCTGTCGCCCAGGCTGGAGTGCAACACTGTGATCACGGCTCACTGCAACCTCCACCTCCTGGGTTCAAGTGACCTTCCTGCCTCAGCCTCCTGAGTAGCTGGGACAACAGGCATGAGCCATCACACCTGGCTTTTTTTTTTTTCTTTTGAGACGGAGTCTTGCTCTGTCTCCCAGGCTGGAGTGCAGTGGTGTGATCTTGGCTCACCGCAACCTCCACCTCCCAGGTTCAAGCAATTCTTCTGCCTCAGCCTCCCGAGTAGCTGAGATTATAGGTGCGTGCCAACACGCCCGGCTGATTTTTATATTTTTAGTAGAGATGGGGTTTCACCGTGTTGGCCAGGCTGGCCTTGAACTGCCAGCCTCAAGTGATCCATCTGCCTCAGCCTCCCAAAGTGTTGGGATTACAGGTGTGAGCCACTGCGCCTGGTCCCCGGCTGATTTTCCCATTTTCTCGTAGACACAGGGTTTCACCATGCTGCCCAGACTGGTCTTAAACTACTGAGCTTAAACTATCCATCTGCCTCGGCCTCCCAAAGTGCTGGGATTATAGGCATGAGCTGCCACTACTGGCCCTTAGAATCCTTTCTTAATATATCTTCCAGCTCTTGGCCACATGACATCTTTCATTTTTAGATTCAGTTATTGTTATTTTTTTGCTGCCGTATGCAGCTCTTGAGGCTGCCCTGCATGCTAGGAAACACCACTCGTACTGCAGTGCCAGCCTTCCAGGTGAGCCACCCTTCCTAGGGCAGGGTTGCCTAGAGGTGCTTTTGTGTAAAAGATTTTTTTTTTTTTTGAGATGGAGTCTTGCTCTGCTGCCAGGCTGGAGTGCAGTGGCGCCATCTCGGCTCACTGCAACCTCCACCTCCCGGGTTCAAGCGATTCTCCTGCCTCAGCCTTCCGAGTAGCTGGGACTACAGGCTTGTGCCACCATGCCCAGCTAGTTTTTTTTTTTTGTATTTTTGGTAGAGATGGGGTTTCACCATGTTGCCAAGTTGGTCTCGATCTCTTGACTTTGTTATCTCCCTTCCTTGGCCTCCCAAAATGCTGGTATTACAGGCATGAGCCACTGCACCACCTGGCCTCTTTTTTTTTTTTTTAGATGGAGTCTTACTGTGTCACCCAGACTGGAGTGCAGTGACGCCATCTCGGCTCACTGCAGCCTCTACCCCCCAGGTTCAAGTGATTTTCCTGCCTCAGCCTCCTGAGTAGCTGGGATTACAGTCATGCACCACCACAGCTGGCGAATTTTTGTATTTTTAATAGAGATGGGGTTTCGCCATGTTGGCCAGGCTGGACTCGAACTTATGACCTCAAGTGATCCACCCGCCTCAGCCTCCCAAAGTGCTGGGATTACAGCTGTGAGCCATCGCTCCTGGCCTCAGTGACAAGTTTTAATAGATTTCCTGCCCACCACTATTTGTTTTCTTTAGCTTGGGATCTTTGTTCTGATTTAATTTTTATTTTGCCAGTAGTTTTATCCGAAAGGAAACACAGGGCCGGGTGTGGTGGCTCATGCCTGTAATCCCAACACTTTGGGAGGCTGAGGCAAGCCAGTGACTTGAGGTCAGGAGTTTGAGACCAGTCTGGCCAACATAGTGAAACCCTGTCTCTACTAAAAATACAAAAATTAGCTGGGCATGGTGTTGTGCATTTGTAATCCCACCTACTCCGGAGGCTGAGGCAGGAGATTTCCTTGAACTCAGGAGGCGGCGGTTGTAGTGAGCTGAGATTGTACCACTGCATTCCAGCCTGGGTAACAGAGCGAGACTCTGTCTCAAAAAAAAAAGGAAATACAGGTGGCAATCTTTGCTTACCTGAAAATGTCTTTTTCTTTTTCTTTCTTTTTTATTTATTTTTTAAATTTATTTATTTATTTATTTTTGAGACAGAGTCTCACTCTGTTGCCAGGCACCAGACTGGAGTACAGTGGCGTGATCTCAGCTCACTGCAACCTCCGACTCCTGGGTTCAAGCAATTCTCCTGCCTCAGTCTCCCAAGTAGCTAGGACTACAGGCTCACGCCACCACACCCAGCTAATTTTTTTTGTATTTTTAGTAGAGACGGGGTTTCACCGTGTTGGCCAGGATGGTCTCGATCTCTTGACCTTGTGATCCTCCTGCCTCGGCCTCCAAAAGTGCTGGGATTACAGGCTTGAGCCACTGTGCCTGGCCAAAAATGTCTTTTTCTTACCTTCATATAGTAAGAGTGATCTATGGGTTAGAATTTTATCTTTTTATCTTTGCAGTTTAGAAATTTCATCAGGATATGTCTAGGGTGTTCTTTTGGTTGTTAATCTTTTGTTTTGTTTTGTTTTGTTTTGGTTTTTGAGACAGGGTCTCTGTTGTCCAGGCTGGAGTACAGTGGCGCCATCATAGCTCACTATAACTTTGAACTCCTGGGATCAACCAGTCCTCCTGCCTCAGCTTCCTGAGAAGCTAGGACTACAGGTGTGTACCACCACACCTGGTTAATTAAAAAATTTTTTTTGGAGAGACGAGGTCTCACTATGTTGCCTGGATTAGTCTCAAACTCCTGGCGTCAAGCAATCCTCCCACCTGAGCCTCCCAAAATGCTGGGATGACAGGGTGAGCCACAGCTCCTGGCCTTGGTTGTTAATCTTGCTGCTCCCTGTGTCTTTCCAATCTGAAACCTCAAGCTTATGTTCAACTTAAGGAACTTTCATCTGTTATTTCAGAAAATTATTGCTTCTCCGTTTGTACCATTCTCTTTTAGAAACTCCTGTTGTTTAGATTTTAGCTGTCTTGGCTGTATTCTCCAGTTTTTATTTCGTATTTTTGCTTATCATTTCCATTTCTTTGAATTTTTGCTCTAAGTAAGCTCCCTCCTTTGATCTTCTAGCTTATTAATTTGGTTGTTAGTGATGCCTTTTTTTGTTTTTCAGTACTTCTATTGAATTTTTTTAAGAGACAAAGTTTCACTATGTTGCCTAGGCCGTTCTCAAACTCCTAGGGTCAAGTGATCCTCTTGCCTCAGTCTTCTAGCTAGCTACAGGCAGGTGCCACTGTGCCCAGCTTAAGTTTTGACTGTTAGAGCAGTCTGTGTTTATGTCTTTCTTTAACAGATGGGATCTGGCTTTGTTGCCCAGGCTGGATTAGAACTCCTGGGCTCAAGGGATCCTCCCTCCTACCTTAACCTTCCATGTAGCTGGGACTACAGGCATGCGGCACTGCACCTGGCTTTTGAATTTTTATTCAATATCAAGTTTAGGGAAATCTTTTTTTCTTACACAGTTCCTTTAAAGTATCTTCTTGATTCTCCTTAAGAATTTGCAGGCCAGGCGTGGTGGCTCACGCCTGTAATTCCAGCACTTTGGGGGCTGAGGTGGGCGGATCACCTGAGGTCTGGAGTTTGAGACCAGCCTGACCAACATGGAGAAACCCCCGTCTACTAAAAATACAAAAAATAAGCTGGGCGTGGTGGTGCATGCCTGTAACCCCAGCTACTTGGGAGCTGAGTCAGGAGAATTGCTTGAACCGAGGAGGTGGAGGCTGCAGTGAGCTAAGATTCTGCCATTGCACTCTAGCCTGGGCAACAAGAGTGAAACTCTGTCTCAAAAAAAAAAAAAAAAAATAGAATTTGTAGTAGCCCAAGACCAGCCTGGCCAACATGGTGAAACCCTGTCTCTACTAAAAATAGAAAAATTAGCTGGGTGTGGTGACAGGCACCTGTAATCCCAGCTACTCAGGAGAGTCGCTTGAACCCGGGAGGCAGAGGTTGCAGTGAGCCCAGATCACACCACTGCACTCCAGCCTGGGCAATAGAGCAAGACTCGGTCTTGGAAAAAAAAGAATTTGCAGTAGAATTTAAGTTCTGTTTCCTACATTAACTCTGCATTGGGAGCCAGCTGATGTGACTGTGGAGCCTGTTCTCTTGTGGTAATCTTGAGCTACTCATATAATATATTTGTTTGTATTTATCCTGATCTTCTAGAACCTCTCTCTCTAGGAATTCCTTGAGCTCTGTGAAGGTGGTAAGAATTAAAAGGAGCCATTCTTTTCAATAGGTCAACTGTGAAAGGGATGAGAGATGGGACTTCTTATTGAAGAAGGGGAGGGGCCTCATAAGTTCCTGGACTTTGCTAAGTCATGATTGGAGAAGTGGCAGACCTCTCCTTTTGGTATCTGAGGGAGGCAGTAGCATTTTGGCTGAGTAGGTCAAGTCCCTTTGGAGGCAATGGTCTGAGCAGGGTCAGCAGGAAGGGATAGTTCTTTCCCCACATACTGATGGCATCTGCCCAGGCTTAGTGGGCTGGGACTCCTCAGATTACCTTCTCATGCTGCCAGCTCCCTCACCTCAGCTGGCATTGAAATTCTTGAGTTGCCCTCAGCAGGAAGTCCTGGGGGAGGGAGGCGTCACAAGCACACATTCAGGTTACTCTCTTTATAGAATTCGTCTCAGAATTGTTTGAGTTTGCAATGAAATAATGTTGCACACAATATATCCAGTACTTCCTCTGATATTATTGCTGCCATCTGCGTCTCTGTCTTGTGCTGGATCTAGATAGACATGGTATCTGAGGCTTCCTCGCTAGGTTCCCAGTGTGGCCTGGCCTTGATTAAGGTGTCAACAAATATTGTGTAGGTGGATGATGGCTCTTTCTTTCTTTTTTTCTTTTGTAGAAAATAAAAAGCCAGGTGAAGGCTCCAAGGGCCACAAGAAGGTAAGTTGGCCCTACCCTCAGGTAAGGTATGCCTTTTGGGTTTTTTTTTGTTGTTGTTTTAATTTTTTTTTTTTTTTTTTATAAAGACAGGGTTTCACCATGTTGGTCAGGCTGGTCTTGAACTCCCGACCTCAGGTGATCTGCCCGCCTTGGCCTCCAAAGTGCTTGGATTACAGGCGTGAGCCACCACGCCTGGCCACCATTTGTTGAGGATGAGATCAGGAACAGGTTGCTTGTCCTGGGAGAGGCCCACTAAACCCAGTAGGTACTGGGTGACTCTGGACAGAGTGCCGCATTTGTGTCAGCGGATCTGACTTTCCTTCCCTCTGGCTGGCCGCAGCATAGAATCAGCAGCATTTTTCCCAAGCCATATGCTGCTTTGTGCTTGATTTACCTTGGTAGGGATTATTATTATCCCCGTTTTAGTTGAGGAAATTGTTAGTGAGAAAGTAACGCAACTGGGATTTGAGACTGATTCTCAAGTCCCTGTTTCTAATGGAGAAGAGGGAGGCAAGAATATCATCTCTGGCCCCAGCTCCTGGGTCTCCTGGTCCTGCTGGGAAAGGTGTGGGTAACTAAGGCTTGGAAAAAAGCAATGAGAAGAAGGTATAAGCCAGAGAAGGCTTGGGTTCTCACAGTTTAGGGTGGGGGAAACTCAAACTTTAACCAGCCCTCTAGCATCACCTGGAGGATGAGTGGAAACATCGATTGCTGGGCCCCACCTCAGAGTTTCTGATTCAGTAGGTCTGGCATGGCATCTGGTGATTTGTATTTCTAGCGAGTTCCCAGGTGCTGCTGCTACTGCTGGTCTGAGGACCGCACTTTGAGAGCTACTTATCTAGAAAGGTTTTGCCTGGGCCTTGGGAAACCTTCCCAGCTGCTCTTCCCCTCCGAGAGGTCTCCCGTCAGTCCCTGCCTGGCTGCAGTAAACAGGCGCTCTAAGCAGCCAGATGGGCAGATCTTTGGGTATGGAGCCCTTTTTGCCTGCCTCTCTCCTTTCTTTGTCCCCACAACTATACTTCTCTGAGAAGCTTTAACTCCTGCTGCTCACCTTGCGAGTGAGATGATGAGAGGATTGAGAGATGGAAAGAGCATTTATGAGGGGATGTTGAATTCCTTCTAGGGCTTCTTGTGGCCTTTTTGAGGTGATTTCCATGGGTTAATTACCTCTGGGTTTTTTTTCTCTTATGTGGTGGTCAGCCTGCAAAGCAAAATGGGAAGAAAGCAGCCTCCAAAGTACCCTCTGCACCTCATTTGGTTCACTGCAATGGTCATGCCAATCGAGAGGCTGAATTGAAGAAGAAGAGGGTAAGCTTTTAGTCTTGGTGGGGAGAGAGAGGTCCTGCCTTGAATGCCAGGTCCGCAGAAGTGTTGAATGGGCGGGCAAAGGCAAGAGTTGTTAGGGTTGTTGAGGCTACTGGTCGAAGCTAGGAGAGAGGGAGGTTACCGTGATCCTGGATTTATGTCTCCGTTTGCTCACCACCCAGTCCATTGCTGTCTGGCTTATGCTTCCACTGCTCCGCTGACACTACCCCTGCTGGCCTCATCAGCGCCTTCCCTGACATCACATTCATGGGTGGTGTTCTTTCCTCATCTTACCGAATGCTCAGCATTTGAGGCCACGCTTTCCCTGAAGCACCTGGACTTTCTTGTCATCTCCTGGAAGACATCTCCTGGATGTCTTCCTCTTTGACTAGCCATTGGCAGTCTCTTTTGCTACTTTTTCCTCTTCCTTATCCTTTTTATTTATTTATTTTTTGAGATGGAGTTTCACTCTTGTTACCCAGGCTGGAGTGCAATGGCACAATCTCGGCTCACTGCAACCTCCGCCTCCTGGGTTCAAGCAATTCTCCTGCCTCAGCCTCCCGAGTAGCTGGGATTACAGGCATGTGCCACCACGCCCAGCTAATTTTTATATTTTTAGTAGAGATGGGGTTTCACAGTGTTGACCAGGATGGTCTCGATCTCTTGACCTTGTGATCCACCCGCCTCATCCTCCCAAAGTGCTGGGATTATAGGCATGAGCCACCGCACCCGGCCCTTTTAATTTTTTTTTTTTTGAGATGGAGTTCACTCTTGTTGCCCCGGCTGGAGTGCAATGGTGTGATCTCAGCTCACCACAACCTCCACCTCCTGGGTTTGAGCAATTCTACCGCCTCAGCCTCCTGAGTAGCTGGGATTATAGGCGCTCACCACCATGCCTGGCTAATTTTGTATGTATATATTTTTTGAGATGGAGTCTTGCTCTGTTGCCCAGGCTGGAGTGCAATGGTGCTATCTCAGCTCACTGCAACCTCTGCCTTCTGGATTCAAGCGATTCGCCTGCCTCAGCTTCCCGAGTAGCTGGGATTATAGGCATCTGCCACCACGCCCAGCTAATTTTTGTATTTTTAGTAGAGATGGGGGTTTCATCATGTTGGTCAGGCTGGTCTCGAACTCCTGACCTCAGGTGATCTGCCCACCTTGGCCTCTCAAAGTGCTGAGATTTCAGGTTTGAGCTACTGTGCCTGGCTTTCTTCCTTATCTTTAAATGATGGAGCATCACCCGGGCATGGTGGCTGACGCCTGTAATCCCAGCACTTTGGGATGCTGAGTCAGGTGGATCACTTGAGGTTGGGAGTTCAAGACCAGCCTGACCAACATGGAGAAACCTCATCTCTACTAAAAATAGAAAATTAGCCAGGTGTGGTGGCTCAGGCCTGTAATCCCAGCTGCTTAGGAGGCTGTGGCAGGAGAATGACTTGAACCTGGGAGGCGGAGGTTGCGGTGAACAGAGATTGCACCACTGCACTCCAGCCTGGGCAACAAGAGCAAAAACTCAATCTAAAAAAAAAAAAAAAAAAAAAAGATGGAGCATCCCAGGACCTTGGCCTCTTTCCATCTCTCTGGTATTAAGTGGTTCTGCCTGCCTAGGATACCTTCTCTCTCTGCTTTATATACCCTCTTTTAATTTTTCTCTGCCACTCTTTTCTTCCCTTCATGTCTTTTGCTTCATCTCAAACTGTCATCTCCTGCTATCATATCTTCCCTCTCCCTGGACCCTGCTCCTCCCACCTCTGCCGTGGCGTGCCATTTCCTCTGTCACCCATCCCTCCCTTAGGCTGCAGACCCAGTCGGCTTCAGTCCCAGTGTGTGTTCCCTTGTTAGGTTAAGGAGATGAGGGAATTGCAGCAAGCTGCCCGGGAGCAAGAAAGACAAAAACGCAGGACCATGGAGAGCTACTGTCAGGATGTCCTGAGACGCCAGGAGGAGTTTGAGCATAAGGTAAGAGTGCAGCTGTGGCTCCTGGGTAGGCTTGCTCAAAAGCATCTTTTGCCTTTTTTCTGTGAAAGGGAAGAAGTAAAGGTGTGAAGTTGTTGGAGGGGAAGAAGGGAATCAGTGCAGAGAGGATGGAAAACCTTGGGGATGGATGAAGGGAGGGAGGGAGGGAGGGATAGAGATAAAGGGCCGTATTGCACCTTACCTGTGACTGGACACCCCTGGAGAGCTCCTGTCTCCCAAGGCTGAGCCTAAAGACTGGGGCTGGTGGTAGGGCTGGGGGCTGGGGGCTGGGAGAGGTAGGTGTGTCCAGAGGATGGGGTCGGGGGAGAGGGAGTGAGAATATGAGGACGGGATTGAGAGACAGGGAGGAGCATATGTGAGGGGATGTCGTCTTCCCTCTAGGGCTTCTTGCTGCTTTTTGGCAGATGTTCTTGCCTCACACACAGAGCACGCGCTTGCCAGCTGCTACTCCCCTTCCTGACGTGCGTGTGTGTCTTGCCTCCCCCATCCTATGTCCCTCATAGATTGTTTTTTTTTCACACCTCCCTCTTCCCTCCCTCCCTTTCACACCCCTGTGCACACTCAGGTCTCCTGCTGGTGCTCGAGCACACACATACACATAGGCGCACACAAGAGCCATGGGGGTCTGTTCATTTTTCCTCCAGCTCCCAGTTTTATTGGTTGGTCAAAGCTACTTTTTGGTGGGCTGAGACTCACATGGATTTTTTTTAACCTCCTGTAGTTTCCAAAGCCCTGCTTCTCTTATCTCTCTCTCTCTCCCCCTCTGCCTCTGGACTGTTCTCTTTTTTCTCCTTTAGGAGGAAGTTTTGCAGGAATTAAATATGTTTCCTCAGCTGGATGACGAGGCCACGAGGAAGGCTTATTACAAGGAATTCCGTAAGGTACAGGGCTCCATTTCTTCACAGTTTCGGGGAGGGCTCTAGTCCAGCCCCATTTCCTCTCCATTTCTGGTTTTTCCTGACAGAGATGGAGACTTTCTGTTTCATGGGCCTGCGTCACTGCTACCCTATTCTTTCCCTGCCCTCATCCCCTGGTCCTCTGCCCTGTAGGTGGTGGAATACTCTGATGTGATTCTGGAGGTCCTAGATGCCAGAGACCCATTAGGCTGCCGCTGCTTCCAAATGGAGGAGGCTGTCTTGCGAGCCCAAGGCAACAAGAAGCTGGTCCTGGTCTTGAACAAGATTGGTGGGTGTTAGACAGGAGTGGGTGTGACAGGGAAGGGGCCAGACCATCTTGAAAGTTTAGTTTGGACCGGACCCTGAACCCAGCAATTCAATAGTACTCATAATAGTCATGCTATTATGAGAAAGTAGAAATTTTAGTTCCAGTTTTCAAAGCCTGTATCACAGAGTATGGTATAAGTTAGATGTGGAGTCCAAACCTGTCTGCCTTTCAGTCCCCTGTTCTTGCCATTTTGAGCCTTCTCTGTGACTGGACAACCCTGGAAAGTTCCTCTCGCTCAAGCTGGAACCCAAAGACTGGGGCAGAGGAGCACATGGGCTTAGGAGTCACTCAGGTCTGGGGCTCGGCTCCCCACCTGTCCTGATTCTTTTCTCTGAAATACTGGATAAGTCATGCCACCTCCAAGAGCTATTTCTCTAGCTGTAAAATGGGCCACGACTATCCCAACTTCACAGATTTGTTGTGAGAATTAATGATTCAATGGTTGGTACATGGTCATTACTTCACACATGATAGCCATTCTTTTTTTTTTTTTTTAAAAGATGGGGTTTCACCATATTGGTCAGGCTGGTCTCAAACTCCTGACCTCAGGTCATCCGCCCACCTCAGCCTCCCAGCCTCCCAAAGTGCTGGGATTACAGGCGTGAGCCACTGCACCCGGCAGATAGCCATTCTTGTTACGGTGATCTTTGACATTCGGCCTAACCTAGAATGATCCAGAGAGGGGATGGGAAACAGCATTTGGGAGGCCTCTGATGCTCCAGGCGCTGTTTTGGAAAGAGTACATTTGGGACCAGACAGCTAGTTTGTCCATTTGCCCTGAGGGAACACAGGCCCCCTCAGGGTGGGCTAAGACATCTCATAGACCAGACTGTGCTTTCTAACTCCATCCTGGGGACTGTGTAGGACTGACAGGGCCAGTGTAGAGACCTGTTGATGGTAGGTAGGCCTGGCTTTGGGTGTGGGTGGAGGTGTCTTTGGAGGGAACCATGGACGTGTTGTTCTGCTTACCAGCCCCATCTGTTCCTATATTTGCCCCAGACCTGGTCCCCAAGGAGGTTGTGGAGAAATGGCTGGATTACCTTCGGAATGAGTTGCCAACCGTGGCTTTCAAGGCCAGTACCCAGCATCAGGTCAAAAACCTGGTAAGCCTTGGACTAGCGTCAATTAGCCTCTTTCAGGGGAGCTTGGGGCCAGAGTTGGGGGTTCGTGACTTGGTCTGGGACCTCCAGCCCTTTAGTAATTGAACTGGGCCTTCAACCTTGAGACTTTTGCTCCACCGAGTGACTTTTTTTCTCTTTTTTTGAGATGGAGTTTTGCTCGTTGCCTAGGCTGGAGTGAAGTGGTGTAATCTCGGCTCACTGCAATCTCCACCTCCGGGGTTCAAATGATTTCTCCTGCCTCAGCCTCCGGAGTAGCTGGGATTACAGGCACATGCCACCACACCCGGCTAATTTTTGTATTTTTAGTAGAGACGGGGTTTTGCCATATTGACCAGGCTGGTCTCGGACTCCTGACCTCAGGTTATCTGCCCGCCTCGGCCTCTCAAGTGCTGGGATTACAGGTGTGAGCCACCACACGTGGCCAGTGACTTCTTAATATTAGCTTAACTTCACTTCTTCCTTTATTATCACTCTTCAGTAAGCACTTTTTTTCAATTGTAAGGATAGTACATAACGTCTATAGGGAATTTGTAAAATACAGTTAACTACCTGCTAACTTTATTTATTTATTTTTTTGAGACAGGAGTCTCACTCTGTTGCCCAGGCTGGAGTGCAATGGCATGTTCTTGGCTCACTGCAACCACTGCCCGCCAGGTTCAAGCAATTCTCCTGCCTCAGCCTCCTGTGTAGCTGGGACTGTAGGCACGGGCACCACCACGCCCAGCTAATTTTTGTATTTTTAGTATGGAGACGGGATGGGGTTTCGCCATGTTGGCCAGGTTGGTCTTGAACTCCTGACCTCAGGTGATCCACCCGCCTTGGCCTCCCAAAGTGCTGGGATTACAGGTGTGAGCCACTGCTCCCAGCCTAACTTTATTTTTTATTTTTTGAGACAGTCTTACTCTGTCACCCAGGCTGGAGTACAGTGGCACCATCTCAGCTCACTGCAATAGCTGCCTCCTGGGTTCAAGCGATTCTTGTGCCTCAGCCTCCAGAGTAGCTGGGATTGTGGCTAAGTTTTGTATTTGTTTTTTAGTAGAGATGGGGCTTCATCATGTTGGCCAGGCTGTCTCGAACTCCTGACCCCCAATGATCCACCAGCCTTGGCCTCCCAAAGTGCTAGGATTACAGGTGTGAGCCACTGTGCCCAACCAACTACTTGTTAACTTTAAAAAATACATAGACCTTCATTCATTTTTCTCTTTGAAACAAATCACAGTTCTTCATAATTACATCATTAGTAGAGAAATATGTATTCATTGTAAAATATTAATGCAGAAACTGATTGCTTCTGGGGAGAGAAATTGGATACTAAGGGATATTTTTTTTCAATTTGGCACTGGATGTTAAACTTCTTAAAAAATAAAGTAGAAAAAATAAAATCTACCACAGATAAAGCTTAAATACCCTTTCACCAGTCTTCCTAATTCTAGTGTCCTTTATTCATGCCCAGTGGTAACTAACCATTGACAGTTTGGTGTGTATTCTTCCAGATTTTATTTGTTTTAGTTACAGGGTCTCAATTGGTCACCCAGGCTTCAGTGCAGTGGTGATGATAGCTCATTGCAACCTCACACTCCTGGGTTCCAGCCATCCTCCTGCCTTAGCCTCCTGAATACCTTGGAGTATAGGTGCATGCCACCACGCCAGGCTAATCTTTTATTTTTATTTTATTTTATTTTATTTTTTTGAGACGGAGTCTTGCTCTGTCACCAGGCTGGAGTACAGTGGCGCAATCTCGGCTTACTGCAACCTTCGGCTCACTGCAACCTCTGCCTTCTGGGTTCAAGCGATTCTTCCGCCGCAGCCTCCCGAGTTGCTGGGACTACAGGCATGTGTCACCATACCCGGCTAATTTTTGTATTTTTAGTAGAGATGGGGTTTCATCATGGTGAGAATGGTCTCGATCTCTTGATGTCGTGATCCACCCGCCTCGGCCTCCCAAAGTGCTGGGATTATAGGCGTGAGCCACCGCGCCCGGCCTATCCTTTATTTTTTTGTAGCGATGAAGTCTTGCTGTTCTTTTTTTTTTTTTTTTGAGATGGATTTTCGCTTTTGTTGTCCAGACTGAAATGCAATGGCACGATTTCAGCTTACCGCAACCTCCGCCTCCTGGGTTCAAGCGATTCTCCTGCCTCCGCCTCCCGAGTAGCTGAGATGACAGGAATGTGCCACCACGTCTGGCCGATTTTTTTTTTTTTTTTTAAAGTAGAGACGGGGTTTCACCATGTTGGCTAGGCTGGTCTCAAACTCCTGACCTCAAGTGATCCACCCACTTCAGCCTCCCAAAGTGCTGGGATTACAGGAGTCAGCCACTGCATCTGGCTTCTTGGCCTTTTTGATGGCAAAAATAGAAGCCAACTTTTCTGTGTTTTTTGAGATTCAGTCTCAGCTCTATTGCCCAGGCTGGAGTGCACTGGTGCGGTCCTGGCTCACTGGAACTTCTGCCTCCTGGGTTCAGGCGATTCTCCTGCTTCAGCCTCCCGAGTGGCTGGAATTACAGGCGCATGCTACCACACCCAGCTAATTTTTGTATTTTTAGTAGAGATGCGGTTTTGCCATGTTGGCCAGGCTGGTCTCGAACTCCTGACCTCAGGTGATCCACCCACATTGGCCTCCCAAAGTGCTGGGATTACAGGCGTGAGCCATCGCACCCAGCCAGAAGCTGCCTTTTCTGATAGCTGTGTTTCGTTTGTATTCCACTTTAAGGATATAGCTTTTTAACCTGTATTCTTATTGATGGATATTTAGGCTACTTCAATTTTGTGACACTAGAAACAATGCTGTGGCCGGGCATAGTGGCTCATGCCTGTAATCCCAGCACTTTGGGAGGCCAAGGTCGGCAGATTGCTTGATGCTAGGGGTTTGAGACCAGTCTGGCCAAAATGGTGAAACCCTGTCTCTACTAAAAATACAGAAATTAGCCGGGTACGGTGGTGCATGGCCGTAGTCCCAGCTACTTGGGAGGTTGCGGCATGAGAGTCACTTGAACCTGGGAGGCAGAGGTTGCAGTGAGCTGAGATCATGCCACTGGACTCCTGCCTGGGTGACAGAGTGAGATTCTGTCTTAAAGAAACAAAGTAATGGAAGATGAAGGAGGGAATTCTGGGCAGAGGAGGTGGCATCAGGAGTAAAGGTTGGGTTGGCCTTGTCCTGTGTGAGGAATTGAGGGAGAGTAGGCTGTGGGCCAGACACCCTCTCATCCCTGTGCAGGCAGGGAGGGTGGGCATCCCTGTTGTATGCACAGGGCACTGAGGCCTGGAGAAAAGAAGCCGGCTTTGCTGGGCATAGGCCTGTGAGAAGTAGACCTGGCCTATCTAGAGCCAGGATGCCATCCTGCCATTGCTGAGGGAGGCAAGTGATATGTGTCCAGCCAGAGGCAGGGGCAGAGAAGACTGGAGACACAAAGTGGAGGGGAATGCGGAAGTGACGCGTGTTCAGGATGTGTGTGCGAAGCCTTCTGTTTCAGGCTGAGGAGCTCAGTGATCATAGGGAGGCCCTGAAAGTTGGAAATCTGGGGTCAGACCTCATCTGCCCCCTGATGTCTCTTCTGTAATATTCATCTGTTTTCCAGAATCGTTGCAGTGTACCAGTAGATCAGGCCTCTGAGTCAATGCTGAAAAGCAAAGCCTGCTTTGGAGCTGAAAACCTCATGAGGGTTCTGGGGAACTATTGCCGCCTTGGTGCAGTGCGCACCCACATTCGTGTGGGCGTTGTGGGTAAGACCTGCTGGGTGGTCATGGGGCCCAGGCGTCTTTCTTAGGGGGTCACTTCATTGGGGAAAGGATCCTGGGAGTTTTGTTGTCTTTTGGGGGAAGAGAGGAGTGGTTCAGGAAGGGTAAATTGGATTGGTGGGCATCACTGTGTATTGAGTATTAGAACCATGGAGCAAATGCAGGGTACCAGGCTTGGAGTTGGCACCATCTTATCTTAACAGGGCTATGGAAGGGAGGGCTGACCATCTATCTTTTAGAGATGAAAATACTTTGTGAGGTCCAGAGAAGGGCAAAAGGACTTGTGGAGCCCAGCCCCGTGTGAGACAAGGTAGAGCTGAGGATCAAACGTGGGCCTTTCTGGAACACAGGTTCCTGAGGGAGGGAGGATGAGAATGAAGTAGGCAAAGTGAGAGAGGCAGAGATATAGATCATCAGAGAGAGAAAGTGAAGCATGAAGCCATGAGAGAAAGACATTGGAGAGAGAGCTGGACACGGAGAAGTTATAGGTACACATACCTGTATAGACACAGAAGAAGACCTGGAGAATGAACTGGGAAGCCAGATGGCAGGGTTGGTGGGGAATGGAAAGAGGGGACAAATTTACATGATGGAGGCATGCAAAGAGGGAGATAGAATCAGAAATACCAAAAGGGACATAGAGACAGGCATGCATACAGAGATCTGCAGAGGGAGACATAGGAATGGTAGAGGTACCCCATGCATGTGGAGAGGCACACGTGTGTTCACAAAGAAAGAATGAGAGAGGCAAACGCTACAGGGATAGAGACAGATTCAGAGAGAGATACACATGGAAGTAGACTGGACAAGAATGTAGATACAGAAGAATACATACACGTAGCTCTAAGTATACATACAGATCCACAAACACACAGACCCACGCTGCAGACCCAGAGGTCCAGAGGAGGCGCACCTAGAGAGATAGATCCAGAGTCAAAATGCATGCAAACCAAGCCCCTCCCACACATACCCACCCTAACGCTGCTCCCGCAACGCACATAGAGACACAAGGAGGGCCGGATGTGGCGGCTCATTTCTGCCTGTAGCCCCAGCACTTTGGGAGGCTGAGGCAGGCCAACCACTTGAGGTCAGAAGTTCAAGACCAGCCTGGCCTACATTGCGAAACCCCACAGCTACTAAAAATACAAAAATTAGCCCGGTGGGGTGGCGGGCATCTGTAATTCCAACGACTTGGGAGGCCAAGGCAGGGGAATCGCTTGAATCTGGGTGGCGGAGGTTACAGTGAGCCAATATCGTGTCACTCTACTCCAGCCTGGGCGACAGAGTGAGACTCTGTCTCAAAAAAAGAAGACACATGTGCCTATATACACTTTGACCTTCAAACATAATCACATACCCAGAGTCACAGAGGAACACAAATACACAGACATGTCACGATGAGGCAGATATGTGTACCTGTGCAGAGAGAAATAGACATAACCTCGTCTGTAGAGGAGGTTAAGGAGGCACAGATAGGCAGACAGTAGAAGAGACACCGTGAGCCACATACAGAGGGCCATCCACAAAGTGACCGGCCCAGATAACAAAGATAAGATAGAGAGAGAAACCGAGTGGGAGAGAGACAAGAAAAGGAAAAAGGGTGATACTGAGAATGGAAATGACAGAGAGAGAGAGAGAGAGAGAGACGGGGCGGGGGGTGTGCAGAGACTTCCGTGCATGGTGATATTTAGAATGAGAGTGAGCTAGAGAGAGGGAGGGGGGAGAGAGGTGTGCAGGGACTTCATGCACAAGAGGTATACTTAGACATATACTTTTTTTTTTCTTTTGGCAATCAGCTTTCTCGAGTTGAAACAAGCATATGCTTGAGAGAATAGTACACTTATGTAAATTGAGCACGTACAGAAAGAGAACGGTGAGAATGAGGCCCAGTGAGGGGAAACAGAAAGACATCTACAGGCTGAGAATGGCTGACAGATGCCCAAACAGAAAAAGACATACCTCAGGTAGACAGCTGCACAGAGAGACTTGCATCTGGAGATGACCTCCATCCCCATCCATGGACTGATACACCCGGACAGGTGGTTCTCTGTTTCTTAGACATTTCTCGATGTCCACCTTCTGTTGGATTGTGCCACCGAGGCCTTGCATTGAGTACTCCTGCCTGGCTGGTTGTGGGTGGGAGGTTGGTGTCACATCTAGAGAGACGGCTGTACCTATCTAGCATGCTTACAGATGGAGGGGAGAGGTAGAAAGGCCCTGTAGGGGCTGGGTCAGGGCCTGGGGTGGGAAGGGAGGAGGCCAGGCTCAATTTTTTGCCTTCCTCATGGCCTGGTCACTGCCCCTGGCTGGGCCTCCCTCATACATGCTGGCCTGAGTGTTCCTGAGGGCCTCTCCCGCCCTGAGCCATCTGCTGCTACTTTGCAGGTCTTCCCAATGTTGGGAAGAGCAGCCTGATCAATAGCCTGAAGCGCAGCCGCGCATGCAGCGTGGGAGCCGTTCCTGGGATTACCAAGTAAGCACCTGCTTGCTCCCCAACTCCACAATTCCTTGACCCTCCCATTTCCCCCCTACTCCCATGCCTTCAGCCCCTGTCCCTTTCCTTATCGTGGACCATCCCCTGATGCTTTCCCCAGGCATGGGAGTCTCAATAGCCCTCATTTTCCTGACACACCCTAGATGTAAGCCAGCTGCCCAGATGGGTGCTTCCCGTTAGTGGCTTGAAACTTCTGAATAGCCATACAAGATTGGGATACTAATGGGAGCTCTGTTGCCTGGATGAAGCAGCTGAGGCTTGGAGAGTCAAGCTTGCCCAAGGTCCTGCAGCTCAGTCCCCAGTGGCAGAGGCTAGAATAGAATCAGCCCCAAGTCTGTAGAGCCCCAGTCATCCCGTCTCCAGCTCTGAGTCTCTCCACCTTCATCCCTAATCACTCTCCCATCACTCCTTTATACCCCCACATCCCAGGCCCACCTTCGTGATTGGGGCCTCTAGGCTTTCTTCTTCCCCATCCTAGATTCATGCAGGAGGTCCACCTGGACAAGTTCATCCGGCTGCTGGATGCTCCAGGCATTGTCCCAGGGCCCAACTCTGAGGTGGGCACCATCCTGCGTAACTGCGTCCACGTGCAGAAGCTGGCAGACCCTGTGACCCCGGTGGAGACCATCCTGCAGCGCTGCAACCTGGAGGAGGTCCGCAGCAGAGCCCTGGCTGATGCCCTGCCCTGCTCCAAGGGCTCTTCATTCATCCTCATGACTTCTCTCCTTCCTGCCTTCACCAGATTTCCAACTACTATGGCATCTCTGGGTTCCAGACCACTGAGCACTTTCTCACGGCAGTGGCCCACCGTTTGGGGAAGAAGAAGAAGGGAGGCGTATACAGTCAGGAACAGGCAGCCAAAGCTGTCCTAGCTGACTGGGTCAGGTGAGGAGGGGGTTAGGGGTAAGGGCGGGGCCTGCTGGGAACCTGGCTCCACAAAGGGGTTCATCTGTGCCCATTGCAGCTGCTGGGGCAGCCTGGCTTCCTGGGTCTCAGGGCAGAGGATGGCCAAGGTGCCGGGTCATGGTCTGCTGGAGACTTTATGCCCAGTGATTATCCAGGAACTCAACTCCCCCTTGTTCAGAAGCCACTGTCTGGGTCTTTTTGTTCTCTTGCTGTTTCTCTGGGATTGGTCATTGGTTCTGTCAGTGACAGCACCACTAATCTCCCCTGTCTCCCAATGCAGCGGGAAGATCAGCTTCTATATACCACCACCACCTACTCACACTCTGCCCGCCCATCTCAGTGCGGAGATCGTTAAGGAAATGACCGAGGTCTTTGACATCGAGGATACTGAGCAGGCCAATGAAGACACCATGGAATGTAAGTGTGGGCAGGGTGGGTGCACTTGGCCTTGTACTAGTGGGACCACATAGACCTGGCAGCAGATCCCACGTTTGACCTTCCCCTTCCTTGGCCCTACTTGGGCCTTGAGCAAGTTGCTTAACCAGCTCTGAGCCTAATTTCTTTTCCTGCAAGGTGGGGAATTCTAATCTGGCCCTGGCATGGGGGAGTGGGGAGAGGATGATGGTGAGCTTCTGGTAAATACAAAAGAAAGTGCCTGGTACCCATTGAGGCTCCATTCCTGTCTCGTGGGACCTGGAATGGACTGAGACGTTCTCTTAAAAACTCTCTCATGTTGCCTTAGGCTTTTTAACAAACATTTCAGGTCCATTTCTAGATTTTCCTGCTTGCCTCCTTTGGTGAGTAAGGTACCCAAGTCACAGAAAGCTGACATTTGCCAAAAGGATGTCAGCAGAGGTGGCCTTCGAACCGGTTCTGTCCTGTTGAAGACTCTTCCAGCTCCGATGAGCTGGGTGTCCAAAAGTATAGACTGCCTGGATTCACATCCGAGTTTTGTTTCCTTTTTACTGTGTGATGCTAAACAAATTACTTCACTTCTTTGTCTTGATGACATCATCTGTAAAATGGGGACAATAAATCCACCCGATAAGGTAGTTATAAGGATTTATTTAATATGTAAAAGACATTTAGAACAATAGTGCTTGGCATTTAGTAAATAAATGCTCAGTAAATGTTAGTGTTTATTGATGATTATTTGCTGGGGAACAGAGATGTGACTCTCAGAAACATCTGAATGTTTGCTCTCCTCAGATATTACCCTCTGCAGCCCTGGCTTGTGGCTCCCTGCTTCATTCTCTTTGTTACTGGGTCTTTTTTTTTTTTTTTTTTTAAGACGGGGTTTTACCATGTTGGTCAGGCTGTTCTTGAACTCCCGACCTCAGGTGATCCACCCGCCTTGGCCTCCAAAGTGCTTGAATTACAGGTGTGAGCCACTATGCCCGACCCCTGCTTCATTCTCTACCCTGCCTAAGAAAGGTGCCCATTGCTCTCTGGGCTTGTCTGTAGACACTCTGGGGTAGCTGAGGAAGCCTTGGCTGGCTTAACGTCTAGATTCTCTGGTTTTTTTTTTTTTTTTTTTGCTTGAGGTCTAGTAGTTTTCCTTCTCTGGGTCTTTTAGTGTCCTTGTATTACACATCAGATTAAAAGGACTTGCCTGCTTTCTATCCCATGTAGGGTTTGGGCAAGTCAGCCCCCTTTTCTGAATTTTAATTTCCTCTTTTTTTTTTTGAGACAGAGTCTTGCTCTGTCGTCCAGGCTGCAGTGAAGTGGCGTGATCTTGGCTCACTGCAACCTCTGCATCCTGGGTTTAAGCAGTTCTCTGCCTCAGCCTCCTGAGTAGCTGGGATTATAGGCACCTGCCACCACGCCCGGCTAATTTTTTTTTATTTTTTATTTTTAGTAGAGATGGGGCTTCACTATCTTGCCCAGGCTGGTCTTGAACTCCTGACCTCGTGATCCACCTGCCTCAGCCTCCCAAAGTGCTGGGATTATAGCTGTGAGCCCTGCGCCTGGCCTCCTCTTTGAGGCAGAATCTTGCTTTGTTGCCTGGGCTGGAATACAGTGGTATGATCTGGGCTTACTGCAATCTCTGCCTCCTGGGTTCAAGTGATTCTCGTGCCTCAGCTGCTTGAGTAGCTGGGACTGCAGGTGCACACCATGCTTGGCTTATTTTTTTATTTTTAGTAGAGATGGGGTTTTGCATTTTGGCCAGGCTGGTCTCGAATTCCAGACCTCAAGCAATCCACCTGCCTTGGCTCCCAAAGTGCTGGGATTACAGGCATGAGCTGTCACGCCTCGCCTTAGTTTCCTCCTCTATTAAGTAGGGCAGTTGAGAGGGGTTTGAGCTTATGTTCTTATGATGATGCTTGACCCTGGCTGGACGTAAGGGCAAGAGGTGCTCCATCACCGAGAACGCATTTTGGCAAAAGATTGAGGTCTGAGAAATTGAGGAGACAGTGGGGGACAGGTTAGTGGTGAGGGTTTCATGGAGGAGTTGGCCCTAGTGCTGGATCTTGAAGGGTGAGTAGTGATTAGAAGGTCCAGGGTAGGGAATAGGGGCAAAATTACAGAAGCAGGCATGAGGGTAGTGAGGCACAGGGCAGTG
The DNA here is from genome assembly GCF_009761245.1 of Sapajus apella. Classification (NCBI taxonomy): domain Eukaryota; kingdom Metazoa; phylum Chordata; class Mammalia; order Primates; family Cebidae; genus Sapajus; species Sapajus apella. Next base: position 1,609,692 of record NW_022437104.1, read on the forward strand.
GGCACATCTGAGGTTTGCAGTGGAGGCCAGCTTCAGTCAAGGGGCCAGAGAGAGGAGGGGAAAGTCCTGGTCCTGGGGAGGGAATCCCAGGGCCTGCCATTCACAGAGCAGCATCTTGGGCCCAGAGCATTGTAGACCTCTCTCATGTCTCACAGCAGCAGCCCAGTGTGACTAGGGCTTGTGGAATTCCCATTTTCCAAATGAGGAAGCTAAAGCTCTGAGTCCACCTCCCAGCAAGTGAATGTCCTACTGCAAAACCCATGCTTTTAATTCTTGGTCATGTGGCCTCTCAGCAGAAGCAAAAAAAAGTTCTTGCATCTGACTCTACTGGGAAGCATCCATGTATCCTTTTCATTGAGGCCTAACCAGGGGGTTGGCAACAGCGGGGAGCCAGGGCCCTGACACTGGTGTTGGTTGTGTTAAAGGCTTGGCCACTGGAGAATCTGATGAGCTGTTGGGTGACACGGACCCACTTGAAATGGAGATCAAGTTGCTCCATTCTCCGATGACGAAAATAGCAGATGCCATTGAAAATAAAACCACCGTGTATAAGGTACCTGTCCTCTTTGTTCATGGCAACCCTCGTCTCTCCCTAGGGCTCTGGGAAGTGGTTGGTCCCTTTTACCTGACTCCCATGTCATGAGATGTGGGAGGTTCATTCACTCCCTGTGGGCTTCTGGATGCCTCGTCTAGAGTAGAGCATCCTTTGCCAAGCAATGACAGGTCCAGGAAGCAGGCATGCTCTCTAAGACAGCTTTCCCAGCCCTGGTTCCAGCCCATAGAACAGGTATTACTGGCTGGGTGTGGTGGCTCACGCCTATAATCCCAGCACTTTGGGAGGCTGAGGTGGGCAGATCACAAGGTCAAGAGATTGAGACGATCCTGGCCAACATGGTGAAACCCTGTCTCTACTAAAATACAAAAATTAGCTAGGCGTGCCTGTAGTCCCAGCTACTTGGGAGGCTTAGGCAGGAGAATTGCTTTAACCGGGTAGGTGGAGGTTGCAGTAAACCGAGATCACGCCACTGCACTCTAGCTTGGCACCTAGTAACAGAGCAAGACTCTGTTTAAAAAAAAGAATAGGTATCACTATCTGGCCACCCAGTTGTCCAACTTGTAAACGAGTCTTCTCCCTAACTAGTACCAGGATCTTTTGTTTTTTGTTGTTTGAGACAGAATTTCACCCTGTTACCCAGGCTGCAGTGTAATGGCGTGATCTTGGCTCACTCCACTCTACCTCCCAGGTTCAAGCGATTCTCCTGCCTCAGCCTCCCGAGTAGCTGGGATTACAGGTTCACACAACCATGCCTAGCTAATTTATCGTATCTTTAGTAGAGACGGGGTTTTACCATGTTGGCCAGGTCTAGAACTCCTGACCTTGTGATCCACCTGCCTCGGCCTCCCAAAGTGCTGGGATTACAGGCGTGAGCCAATGGAGTTTTACTCTGTCACCCAGGCTGCAGTGCAGTGGCGCAATCTTGGCTCACTGCAACCTCCGCCTCCCAGGTTCAAGTGATTCTTCTGCCTCAGCCTCCCAAGTAGCTGAGATTATAGGCATGTGCCACCACGCTGGCTAATTTTTGTATTTTTAGTAGAGATGGGGTTTTGCCATGTTGGCCAGGCTGGTCTCGAACCCCTGACCTCAGGTGATTTGCCTGCCTCAGCCTCCCAAGTGCTGGGATTACAGGCTTGAGCCACCGCGCCTGGCCTGGGATCTTATACTTAGTCACTAAGACCTGTCTTCTCCCTCCTAAATCTTTTGACAAGCTGTCGTCTTCTTTTCATCTCTACCATTCCCATAACCCTAAACTAACTTTCCAGTCCTCATTCATTTAGACATATGTCTCATGGTTTCTAACGGCCCAGTCTGACCATGTCACCTCCGCTACTTAAACTCGTTTCATGGCTCCCCTGCACCTATAGGATCAAATCCACATGCCTGCAGCCTTCTATTCAAGATCTGCAGGGCATGATGTGATGACTCCTTGAGGTTTTTTCAGCCTCTTCTTCTGCCAGTCCATCTCCCATCTCTGCTCTTCAGAAGTTCATATGTTAGTGGATTTCAGACACAGACATCCACACTGTGATAGGAGACTCATAGGGTGCAGATACGGGTCGAGGTTGGGACAGCATGGATCCAGGGACCCTAACCTGTACTACCTGTGGGTCAAGGAAGTCTTGCTCGAGCCATATGTCAGTCCCTTTGCATACTGTTCTAAAGAACTGCCCAAGACTGGTAATTTATAAAGGAAAGAGGTCTAATTTACTCACAGTTCAGCACAGCTAGGGAGGCCTCAGGAATCTTACAATCACGGCAGAAGGTGAAGGGGGTGCAAGGCATCTTCTTCACAAGGTGGGAGGAAGGAGAATGACCACAGGAGGAACTACTAAACACTTACAAAGCTATCAGATCTCATGAGAACTCACTATCATGACAAGAGCATGGGGAAACCACCCCCATGATTTTATTACCTCCACCTGGTCTCTCCCTTGACACATAGGAATTATGGGGTTTACAATTCCAGATGAGATTTTTGGGTGGGGACATAGCCAAACCCCATCAAACCATGTCTTGAAGGCTGAGGAGTTCTCTGGGCAATGGGATCAAGCAGCATATGGTCCAGGGCCCAGCAATGTTGGCCAGCCTGGTCTCGAACCCCTGACCTCAAGTAATCTGCCCTTCTCCGCCTTTCAAAGTGTTTGGATTACAGGCGTGAACCACTGCGCCCAGCCAGAAACAGACACCATTTTTGGTACTCAGGTGTGCTCTATGTTTTTCCAGTGTTCAATCAGGAATGACCCCTCCCCATCAGTAGTTTGTTGACCACCACTATCATCCCTTACCTCTCAGTCACTCCTCCTTCATGTTTCTTTTTTTTTTTTTTAATTTTTTAATTTAACTTTAGGTGCATACTATATCTGGCATTTCTCATCCTTCATGTTTCTAATGGGCAGTTACCATACTTCATTTGTGGTATAGATCGTTGTATCTTCAGCTGGGTGCGGTGGCTCACGCCTGTAACCCCAGCACTTTGGGAGGCCGAGGTGGGCGGATCATGAGGCCAGGAGTTCGAGACCACTTTGGCCAACATGGTAAAACCCTGTCTCTACTAAAAATGCAAAAATTAGCCAGATGTGGTGGCGTGTGCCTATAATTCCAGCGACTCAGGAGGCTGAGGCAGGAGAATCACTTGAAGCTGAGAGGTGGAGGTTGCAGTGAGCCAAGATTGCGCCAGTGCACCACTCCAACCTGGGCAACAGAGCGAGACTCTGTCTCAAAAAATAAAAAATCTTTCTATCTTCTTTAGCCAGGTTATTTTCTGAAGATGGAACTGAGGCCGGGTGTGGTGGCTCGTGACTGTAATTCCCGCACTTTGGGAGGCCAAGGCGGGTGGATCACCTGAGGTCAGGAGTTTGAGACCAGCTTGACCAACATGGTGAAACACCATCTCTACTAAAAATACAAAAAATTAGCCAGGTCTGGTGACGTGTGCCTGTAATCCCAGCTACTTGGGAGGCTGAGGCAGGAGAATCGCTTGAACCCGGGAGGCGGAGGCTGCAGTGAGCCAAGATCACACTACTGTACTCCAGCCTGGGTGACAGTGAGAGTCTGTTTCAAAAAAAAAAAGATGGAACTGTGTCACTCATTTCTCTGTCTCCAGCATTGCTCCACACAGAGCTGGACACAAAGTAGGTGTCAGAATTCTTTTTTTTTTTTTTTTTTTTTTTTTTTTTTTTTACGACAGGGTCTTACTCTGGCACCCAGGGTGGAGTGTAGTGGTGCAGTCGTGGCTCACTGCAGCCTCCGCCTCCAGGGCTCAAGCAATCCCCCTACCTCAGCCTCCCAAGTGCCTGGGATTACAGATGCAAGCCACCATGCCCAGCTAAATTTTTTTTTTTTTTTTTAGGCAGGGTCTTGCTCTGTTGCCCAGGCTGGAGTGCAGTGGTGCAATCTTGGCTTACTGCAACCTGCACCTCCTGGGTTCAAGTGATTCTCATACCTCAGCCTCCCAAGTAGCTGGTACAGGTGCCCCTGATCACGCCCAGCTAATTTTTGTAGTTTTAGTAGAGATAGGGTTTCACCATGTTGGCAAGGCTGGTCTCGAACTTCTGACCTCAAGTGATCCACCTGCCTCAGCCTCCTAAAGTGCTGGGATTACAGGCGTGAGCCACTGTGTCCGGCCTGGAAAAGTGTTTTTTAATTGAGTAGGACCTTGAAGGGTCACTTAATCAGTGAATCACTGTAATACCAATTGTCATTGATCAAGCAACTCTGCCTTTTCTTTATATTCTTGTAAAAGCTATACAAACTACCCCTTATCTACCCTTCATTTGACAGATGAGGAAATTGAGGCTGAGAGTTAATTAAGCACCTGCTGGAGTGTTGTGGGGCCAGAATTGGAGCCTAGTTCTACATGGTTCCAGGCTCCTGTTCTTACCCAAGCCTGTGTTCCTGCCTTTTCTGCAGAAGTCTTTGGAGGTTCTCTTGGGGTTAAGAACTCATCGTTACGTTATCTCTCTCACCCTAGATTGGAGATCTCACTGGGTATTGCACCAATCCGAACCGTCATCAGATGGGGTGGGCTAAACGCAATGTGAACCACCACCCTAAGAACAACAATATGGTGGATGTCTGCTCAGTGGACCGCCGCCCAGTGCTGCAGAGGATCATGGAGACGGATCCCCTGCAACAGGGCCAGGCTCTGGCATCCGCCCTGAAGAATAAGAAGAAGATGCAGAAACGTGCAGGTGGGAGCCCCTGACCATCCCTACCTGGGATCTTCTCTCTGCCTGTTGGGTTCAAGTGATTCTCCTGACTCAGTCTCCTGAGTAGCTGGGATCACAGGCACCTGCCACCTCTCCTGGCTAATTTTTGTATTTTTAGTAGAGCCAGGGTTTCACCATGTTGGTCAAGCTGGTCTCGAACTCCTGACTTCTGGTGATCCACCTGCCTTGGCCTCCCAAAGTGCTGTGATTGCAGATGTGAGCCACCACCACCAGCCCCACCTGAGATCTTGACTGGGGCTCCTGAATGAGTATCTCTCTGTGTCCAGCTCCAGCCTAGGGTTGAGGGCAGGAATGAGCTAGGAGGCTCAACTACTAGCACAGTGGTTCTCAGACTTCAGCTGGCAACAGGATTCCCTGGAGGGTTTGTTAACATACAGATTTTTGGACCCTTCACTCATAGTTTCTAATTAGTATGTCTTCTTTGGTGCCTGTTAGGATTTGTATTTCTAACAGGTTCCCAGCTGATGCTGTTTCTCTGGGGATCACACTGGGAGAACCACTGGCCTGCCTAGTCTATGTATCAAATAACCAGCATTTATTTATCAGGTACTCTCTATGTGTTAGGTAGCTTGCAGGGTTTATATAATTTTTGCTTTATCAATAGGCATTATACTCAAAATCCTAAAGGTACAAGAGGATATACAGTAAAATCTCTCGCATCCCCTAGTCACCCAGACCGACCCCTAGTCAACCAGTTAGTTTCTTGTGTCTTTCCTGAGATAGATACACAGGCAAATATCTATATATTCTTTGTTCTCTTTTTCTACTCAAATGCCAGTCTACTGGACACATGGCTTTGCCCTATCATTTTTCCGCTCAGTATATCTTAGGGACATATCTACATCAATACACGAAAGAACTACTTTCCCTCATTTTAATGGTGGCCCATTGTGTAGCTGGCCCATTCGGGTTTCCATAAGCTGTGCTTATTTTTACTAACTCATTGCAAAAGTTTTCCCCTCATTTGATAAGTGAGAAAACTGAGGTCCAGAGACATTAAGTGACACATGGAAGGTAAGACAACTAGTAGTTGATGGAGCCAAAATACAGACTTAGGGTCTATTGACCCATCGGCCCTATTCTTTGAACTAGATTGTGTTCTGAAACCAAACGTACACAATCAGACATTCACTCTTGGCCTGGCTCCACACTGAGTCCTAGGAATTCAGATGAATTGTCCTTGAACTCCCAGTCTTATTAGGGAGTTGGGAGGAGACGAGAAAACAGACCTTGGCAGCACAAGCACATAGTAATCACTCTGAAGACCCAGCAAGCACAGTGAGGGAACCTGACTGAGCCTGGGGATGGTGGTTGGATAGGGGTGATCAGAGAAGGCCTCCTGGAGGAGGTGAAGTCTGAGGGGCATCCTAAGGAACAACAGAGTGTGTCTAGAGGATGGGAGTTGTGCATGGTGAACATTCAGGCTCAGAGCCCCTAGGGCCGTGCTGTCCTTTGCTGTGAGAGCTTTGTTTTGAGGGTAATGGTAGAGCGCTAAGTTTGACACAGTCAAAGAAAATTATTGCTTTGGTATTTGGACAACAATACTTGGAGCCCAGTGAAGCTGAAACCCTGAGATAGAAGCTATGTTGGGCTAATCCATTTTACAGATAGAAAAATGGATCGTCTACGTGTGAAGCTGAGCAGTAGCTTCCAACACGCGCCAGTTTTGTTTAGTGTTTGCGGCTAAGTGAGCCGGTTCAGGAGCTTAGTGCAGACCAAGGTAGACACAGGCCAGCGTCGGCAGGCCTCCTGGTGGCAAGTCAGTCACCAAGAGATTGCTTGTATCTCTCTATCTGCAGATAAAATCGCCAGCAAGCTGTCTGATTCCATGATGTCTGCTCTCGACCTCTCTGCCAATGGTGATGATGGTGTTGGTGACTAATCGACTGATCTCACTTCCCTTCCGCTCCAAGCGCCAGTTCCAGTGGTACGGGGGGAATGCCAATGAGATAGTTTGGTTCTCCCTGAAGCACCTACATATTAAAAGAACACTTCCCCCAGTATGTGTCTTCTCCCCCACTTCCGGTAAAAAGAGTCCCGGCTAGGCGCGGTGGCTCACGCCTATAATCCCAGTACTTTGGGAGGCTGAGGCAGGCGGATCGCCTGAGGTCAGGTCGAGACCAGCCTGGCCAACATGGTGAAACCCTGTCTCTACTAAAAATACAAAAAAGTAGTAGGTGTAGTGGTGGGCGTCTGTAATCCCAGCTACTTGGGAGGCTGAGGCAGGAGAATCACTTGAACCCAGGAGGTGGAGGTTGCAGTGAGCCGAGATGGTGCCATTGCACTCCAGCCTGGGCAACAAGAATGAAACTCCGTCTCAAAAAAAAAAAAAAAGAAGAGTCCCAAGGGGCTGCAGCTGCCAAATCCAGTACCCTCTATTTAACACCTATTCTGTTTTATAAGAGAAATAAAAGAAATCTCAGCAGAGCTCAGGTGCTAACAATTTACCCCTCACCTTGGGGTCCCACATTATAGATTGGGCTGGTTGAGGGCTGACCTCCCACGAAACTCTCTTAGACAGGTAAATATGCCACTAGAGGTTAGGCTGCTGGTGGACCTGGGGGTCCCTGGGGGAGGGTGATGATTTCTTTACCACCCCATAGGAGATTTCAGTGGCAAGACATTCCTGTAGTGGGCTTTGGGCCATCTGTCTTCCTTCCAAGTCCATAGGTCTTCACGTGGGTGGCAGTGAGAGGAAGGAGAAAGTAATGAGCCTCCTGTGTCTCTGGAAGGGTCCAGGGATAGGGCAGAGGGAGGAAGAGAACAAACAAGCCTGGCTTGTGCTGAGTGTGGTAGGCACTACCCTGTTTGCATGAAGAGAAAACAAGGCACTTGTTAGTAGGGAGGCTTTAGGGGCAAGCCCCTTGTTGGGGCATTTCTGGGCAGATTGTGAATTGGAGGAATCCCTTTAACTGAAGTACTCCGGCCAGACCCTGCCCTCGTGTGACCCTGTCTCCTATTGCACCAGCATTTGAATTCCATGAACCTCAAGAGGGTTCTGGTACCATTTATTCGCAGACTGCATCCTTGAGAGAGCTGCTATAGATGGGAGTGTACCAGCCAACTCCTTTTCCAGTGTCTGTAAGTCACCGCGTTAAAGTATAATTAGCTATCTCCTCCGGGAGATCCTACCTCATCAGACAAGGGCAGTGAGCCCAAGCAGTGCCAGAGGCCCTCAGAAAGGGACTGGGGTAGGTGATTGCAACTGAACAGAATCTTCTGACTTTGCCAGGGTGTTTTGGGGGTTTTTGCCCACGATTTCAGTTCCCAGCAATCTACTTGAGTCAACACATTTGAAGTGGGTAGACATACCATTACTGCAGTCTTGGACATCTACCCCAAACTTCCACACCATTCTTTGACCCACAGCTGCACTTTTTTTTTTTTTTTTTTTTTGCTCTGTTGCCCAGGCTGGAGCGCAATGGCATGATCTTGACTCATTGCAACCTGCCTCCTGGGTTCAAGTGATTCTCCTGCCTCAGCCTCCTTAGTAACTGGGATGACAGGTGCCCGCCGCCATGCCTGGCTAAGTTTTGTATTTTTAGTAGAGATAATGTTTCACCATGTTGGCCAGGGTGGTCTCAAACTCTTGGCCTCAGGTGATCCACCTGCCTCAGCCTCCCAAAGTGCTGGGATTATAGGCGTGAGTCACTGCACCCAGCCCCACAGCTGCATCTTAACCTTGCCTTTGCCTCTGCCTCTTAAGCTGGCGCCTCCTAATTTACATCCTAAGAGCGGAACCATGTGACAAGGACTGGAGCGCCATTGGCTGTGGGCTGTTCAAGCAGAGAAGTACAGACCACTCTTGTATTCAGGGGCCATCAAAGGAGAGAATCATGTACTTGTTGAGTACAAACTGCACCAAGCCCTGGGGACCCATTACCACCTCGAACCCTCAGTACAGCTCTGCTAGTAAGGGATTCATCTCCCCATATGAAAAAAAGTAATCTCAGAACGTTGGCCAGGCATGGTGGCTCATGCCTGTAATCCCTGCACTTTGGAAGGCCGAGGTGAGCAGATCACCTGAGATCAGGAGTTCGAGACCAGCCTGGCCAACATGGTGAAACCTCATCTCTACTAAAAATATAAAAAATTAGCTGGGTGTGGTGGCACACCTGTGATCCCAGTTATGCAGGAGGCTGAGGCAGGAGAATGGCTTGAACTCAGGAGGCAGAGGTTGCAGTGAGCTGAGATCACGTCACTGCACTATAACCTGGGTGAGACGCCATCTAGAAAAAAAAGTTGGCAGGATGGCCAGACCCAAGAGGGTGTATTAAGCAGTGGTGCTAGGATGGGAACCCAAGCGTGATTAAAACCCTGTGCGGGCCCTTTCCTCTGTGTTGTACTGCTTCCTTAAGAAAGGAACACTGATTAAGCCCCTACTTTGTGCCAGTGTCTGTTTTCAAGTCCTTTCAATGCATTTTCTCTTTTTTGGTTTAAAAAACTCTTTAGTTTCTTAAACAACTAGTTTTTAGTGTCTTGCTAAAACTACACTCTGTCCTTTTGAATAGGCTACAACTTACTTCACACTGTCTCATTGAACTCTCCTGGTACGTAATCGTGTCATATTGAAAAATTCCATACCAGGACAGCTATAAGGCCATTTTGTGACCATACAGCATTTTATAATTTAGCATTTAAAATACAGACAGTCCCCAACTTTTGGTGGTTTGATACAGAATTTTTGGTGGAAAAGCAGTATGCATTCAGAGTGCACCTCTACTTATGATGGGGTTACTTCTTGATAAACCCATTGTAATTTTCAACTTAGGGTTCATCAAGAGGTGTCCCCATCTGTAGTGGAGAAGTTCTAGGAGGTAAATATTAGAAATAGGAGTATCTAAATGGGTAAGAAACAGCATGGGAACATACTTTGGCCAAAATCAAGCCGAACTAAAGTAGTCGTGTCGGTAAGAATTTGGCACTGCAGGCCAGGTGTGGTGGCTCACACCTGTCATCCCAGCACCTTGGGAGGCCAAGGCAGGCAGATCACTTGAGTTCAGGAGTTCAAGACCAGCCTAAGCAATATGGCGAAACCTCGTCTTTACCAAAAAAATACAAAAATTAGGTGGGCATGGTGGCTCTGCCTGTAGTTTCAGCTATCTGGGGCTGAGGCAGGAGGATCTCTTGAGCCTGGGAGGTAGAGGCTTCATTGAGCCGAGATTGTGCCACTGCACTCCAGCCTGAGCAGCAGAGGGAGACTGTCTCAGGGGAAAAAATAAGAGAGAGAGAAAAAAACACTATGGGACGCAGATTTTCTACCTACAGCATATCTCAGTTTTTTTTAGAAGCAATTTAACTTTTTCCCTTCATTTTTCAAAACAGGGTATAATTTACATATAGTCAAGTTCACTCTTTATAGTTTTAGTTACATGAGTTAGTACAAACATATACAGGAGTGACCCACCACCACAATAGAAATATAGTTGCATCACCCCTAAAACTCTCCGGGCCCTTTTGTTATCAACTCCTACCCTCAACCCTCAGATTCTGCTAACCACTGATTCATTTTCTGCCCCTATAGTTTTGCTTTAGCATGAATGTCATATCAATAGAATCATACAATAAGTAGGCTTATTTTATGCCTTCATGTTTTAAAAATTATAAACATTTACATTACAGTAAAATTCACTCTGGTATACAGTTCTATAAAGCTTTGATAAATGTGTAGAGTTGGGTAAACACCAATACAATCAAGGTACAGAACAGTCCTCTTAGCCCTTCCCTGATTCTGCCATGATTGTGAGGCCTCCCCAGCCATGTGGAACTGTGAGTCCATTAAACCGAATTCATTCCTGCTACTTTACAGTCAAAACCTGTCCCCTACACCCAGCTCCTGGCAATCACTGTTTTTTTGTTTGTTCTTTATTTATTTATTTTTTTGAGACGGAGTCTAGCTCTGTTACCCCAGGCTGGAGTACAGTGGTATGATCTCAGCTCACTGCAACCTCTATCTCCCAAGTTCAAGCGATTCTCCTGGCTCAGCCTCCTGAGTAGCTGGGATTACAGGTGCCTGCTACCATGCCCAGCTAATTTTTGTATGTTTAGTAGAGACAGGGTTTCACCATGTTGGCCAGGCTGGTCTCGAACTCCTGACCTTGTGATCCACCCACCTCGGCCTCCCAAAGTGCTGAGATTATAAGTGTGAGCCATCACACCCAGCCTTTTTCTTTGTTCTTATATTTTTGTCCTTTTTTTTTTTTTTGAGACAGAGTCTCGCTCTGTTACCCAAGCTGTGCAGTGGCGCGATCTTGGCTCACTGCAACCTCCACCTCCCGGATTCAGGCGATTCTCCTGCCTCAGGCTCCTGAGTAGCTGGGACTACACGTACCTGCCACCATGTCTGGCTAATTTTTGTGTTTTTAGTAGAGGTGGAGTTTCACCACGTTGACCAGGCTGGTCTCAAAGTCCTGACCTCAAGTGATCCACTCAACTCGGCCTCCCAAAGTGCTGGGATTATAGGTGTGAGCCACTGTGTCTGGCCATATATTTTTGTCTTTTGAAGAATGTTATATAAGTGAAATTATACGGTATGTAGCATTTAGAGAGCGACTTCTTTTGCTATGAGTAGTACATTTGAGATTCATCTATGTTCCTCACTATATCAATAGTTATTATTTCTGAGTCACTCCATTGTGTGGATTTACTACTGTTTATTCCCCAGTTGAAGGATGTTTAGGTTCTTTGCAGTTTTGGACAATTACGAGTAAAGCTGCTACAAACATTCATATGCAACTTTTTGTGTTTTCATTTATCTATAGTAAACACTTAAGAGTTGGATTGCTGGGATATATGGTAAGCATATGTTTGACATTTTAAGAAACTGCTAAACTGTTTTTCAAAGTGGCTGTATCATTTCACATTCTCATCAGTATGAAAGTTTCAGTTCCACATCCTGTCTAGTACTTGGTGCTATCAGTTTATTTTTTTATTTTTCAATTTTTTAAAAAATTCTGTTCTATAACATTTAACTAGAGATGGGGTCTCACTGTGTTGACCAGGCTGGTCTTGAACGCCTGGCCTCAAGTACTCCTCCCATCTTGGTCTCCCAAAGTGCTAGGATTACAGGTGTGAGCCATCATGCCTGCCCAGTTTTTTTGACATTAGGTATACTAATAGGTATGGTTTTTATATGCATTCTCTAATGATTTGAGCATATTTTATGTGCTTATTTGCTGTCTACATATCTTTAGCAAAGTTTCACATCTCTTGCATATTTTGTAATGGGTTGTTTTATTATTTTTGAATTTTGAGGATTCTATGCTGGATACAAGTTTTTTTTTTTTTTTTTGAGACAGAGTCTCACTCCGTCACCCAGGCTGGAGTGCAGTGGTGCAATTCTCAGCTCACTGCAACCTCCGCCTCCTGGGTTCAAGCGATTCTCCTGCCTCAGCCTCCCGAGTAGCTGGGATTTCAGGCACACGCCATCACGACCAGCTAATTTTTTGTATTTTTAGTAGAGACAGGTTTCACCATGTTGGTGGGGCTGGTCTCAATATCCTGACCTCGTGATCTGCCCACCTTGGCCTCCCAAAGTGCTGGGATTACAGGCGTGAGCCACTGTGCCCGGCCTATCTTAACCATTTTTAAGTGCTCATTTCATTCACACTAAGTGCATTATTGTGCAACCATCACCACAATCTGCTGAGCAATACTGAGTGTATGATAAAATTATATTGTTTGCTAAGAAGAAAGATGGCAAGGAAAACGTAGCTGTCTTCTCCCCCAAGTGGAAGGCAGCTTGGGGCTATTCTAAAGTAGCAAAATGGTATATGTATATCCTCCACCAGTTGAAACAATTCTTTAAGCGTGGGATATGTGACCCTGCCCCCGTGGCTCCCTCGTGGAGAATACTTTCTAGTTTGTCCTTGATCAGTGGTAAGCAGGCACCAGCTGCCTACCTAGTTTATCTTGGGTCTGTGAGAAAACACAGAACACCTGTTTGTTAATAAAAAACACCTGTTCAGAGTGACTACGTGGGTCAGAGTCTGCTCGAGGCCCTCAGCCCAGTGTAATCAGCCTCCTGAGGCTCTCAGCTCGGAAGGCTGTTGACCCCCAGATGGTCCGACTTTGCTGTTCTATCTGGGTGTCTGTTGCTTAATTCCTTCAGTGCCACCTGGGTGGGGTCTTTACAGCCGAGCTCGTCTCGGTAACAATCCATCTTCAGAACTCTTTAAAAATTTTTATTTTTTAATTTGACTTTTAGGTTTGGGGGTACATGTGCAGGTTTGTTATATAGATAAACTCACGTCATGGGGTTTTAGTGTACAGATTATTTTATCACCCAGGTACTAAGCCTAGTACCCAATGGTTATTTTTTCTGCTCCTCTTCCTCCTCCCACTCTCCACCCTCAAATAGACCCCAGTGTCTGTTCCCTTCTTTGTATTCATGAGTTCTCATCATTTAGTTGCCACTTATAAGTGAGAAACATGTAGTATTGATTTTTCTGTTCCTGCATTAGTTTGCTAAGGATCATAGCCTCTGGCTCTGTCTGTGTTCTTGCAAAACACAGGATCTTGTTCTTTTTTGTGGTTTCATAGTATTCCATGGTGTATATATACCACATTTTCTTTACCCAGTCTGTCCTTGATAGACATTTAGGTCAATACCATGTCTTTGCTATTGTGAATAGTGCTGCAGTGAACATATGTGTGCATGTGTCTTTATGGCAGAATGATTTATATCTTGCATAACCAAAACTGTACCTATTAAACAATAACCTCCCACTCTCTTCTCCCCACAACCTCTGGCAACCACCATGCTATCTGTCTCTGAATTTAAATACTCTGGTAGTCATATAGTGGAATCATATAGTATTTATCTTTTTGTGACTGGCTTATTTCACTTTGCATAATGTATTCAAGGTTAATCTATGTTGTAGCCTGTGTCAGAATTTCTTTTCTTTTTAATGCTGGATATTATTCTATTGTATGTATATACCACATTTTATTTATCCATTCATCCTCTGGTGGACATGTGTTGCTTTTACCATTTGGCTTTTGTGAAAATGCTGTTGTGAAGATGTGTATGCAGATCTCCCCCCCCTTTTTTTTTTTTTTTTGAGACAGGATCTCACTTTGTCATCCAGGCTGGGGTACAGTGGCGTGATCGTAGCTCACTGTAGCCTTGACCTCCTGGGCTCAAGCGAACCTCCCACTTCAGCCTCCTGAGTAGCTGGGACCACAGGCATGTGCCCCCATGCCTGGCTAATTTTTAAAACAAATTTTTGTAGAGACAGAATCATCCCATGTTGCCTAGACTGGTCTTAAACTCCTGAACTCAAGTGATCCTCCTGCCTCAACTCTCCAAAGTGCTGGGATTACAGGAGGGAGCTACCACGCCCAGCTGCAAATATCTCTTCAAGTCACTACTTTCAATTCTTTTTTTTTTAGATATGGGGTTTCACCATGTTGGTCAGGCAGGTCTTGAACTCCCGACCTCAGGTGATCTGCCCGCCTTGGCCTCCAAAATGCTTGGATTACAGGCATGAGCCACTACGCCCAGCCTACTTTCAATTCTTTTGGTATATACCCAGAAGTGGAATTGCTGGATCATATGGTAATTCTATGAATTTTTTTTGAGAAATCTCCATACTGTTTTCCATAGTGGCTGCAGCATCTTACATTCCCACCAACGTTGCACAAAAATTCTAATTTCTTCACATCCTCATCAACACTTGTTATTTTTCTTTTTTTATAAAAAATAGCCATCTTAATGGGTGTGAAGTGGTATCTCATTGTGGTTGTGGTTTGCACTCCCCTACTAGTAAGTGATGTGGAGCATCTTTTCATGTGTTTTTTGGCCATTTGTATCTCTTCTTTGGAGAGATCTCATCTTTGCCCACTTTTTAATTGGATCATTTTATTGTTGTTTAGTTGTAGGAGTTCCTTATGTATTTGTTTTCTGGATATTAATCCTTTATCTGGTAATGACTTGCAAATATTTTCCACCATTCTGTGGGCTGCCTTTTCATTCTATTGACTATGTCCTTCGATGTACAATTTTTAATTTTTATGAAATCAAATTTTTCCTTTTTCGCTTATACTTTTAATGTCATATCCAAGAAATCATTGTTTAATCCAGTGTCATGAGGCCTTTAGCCTATGTTTTCTTCTAAGATCTGTATAGTTCAGGTTCTTTTTTATTTTTTATTTTTGAGATGGAGTCTCACTCTGTCACCCAGGCTGGAGTGTACTGGCTCAATCTCTGCTCACTGCAACCTCCACCTCCCTGGTTCAAGCGATTCTCCTGCCCCAGCCTCCCAAGTAGCTGGGACTACAGGTGTGTGCCACCATGCCCTGCTAATATTTTCTATTTTTAGTAGAGATGGGGTTTCACCATGCTGGCCAGGCTGGTCTTGAACTCCTGACCTCGTGATCCACCTGCCTCGGCCTCCCAAAGTGCTGGGATTACAGGCATGAGCCACTGTACCTGGCCGAGACTTCTATAAGGTATCATTTTCTTTCTGCCTGAAGAACTTTAACATTTTTTGCATTGGGAGTCTGTTGGGCAGTGAATTAATTCAGCTTTTGTATGTCTGAATATATTTTTTTGCCCTCATCTTTGAAAGGTATTTTTGCTACATATAGAATTTTAAGTTGATAGTTTTTGTCTTTCAGTACCTCAAAAGCATTGTTTTATGGTCTTCTCAATTATGTTGTTTGTAAGATGTCATCCTAATTTTTTTCTTTTTGAGATAGTCTTGCTCCATTGCCCAGGCTGGTTGCAATGGTACAATCTCAGCTCACTGGAACCTCCATCTTCCAGGTTCAAGCAATTCTGCCTCAGCCTCCCGAGTAGCTGGGACTACAGGCACGTGCCACCATGCCCTGCTAAGTTTTCTGTATTTTTACTAGAGACGGGGTTTCACCATCTTGGCCAGGCTGGTCTTGAACCCCTGGCCTCAGGTGATCCGTCCACCTCTGCCTCCCAAAATGCTGTGATTACGGGAGTGAGCCACTGCGCCTGGCCTTTTCTTGAAACAGCGTCTTGCTAGGTTACTCAGGCTGGTCTCAAATTCCTGGGCTCAAGCAGTCTTCCCACCTCAGCCTTCTGAGCAGCTGAGATTATAGGTATGTACCACTGCACTTGGCATGAGACATCTGATGTCATCCTAATTTGTTTCTTCGATAGATAATATGTTTCTTAATTTTTATCACTTTTGAGCAATGTAATTATAATGTGCCTTGGTGGGGTTTTTTTCTTTTATGTTTTTCTGCTTGGAGTTTATTGAACTTCTTGGATATTTAGGTTTATAGAGTTCATCAAATTTGGAAAGTTTTGGCCATTAATTTATCAATTTTTTTTTTTCTCTTTCCCTGCTTTCCTCCTTTAGGGACTCCAGTTACCTATTTTTTTTTGAGATGGAGTTTCGCTGTTGTTGCCCAGACTGGAGTGCAATGGCACGATCTCGGCTCACTGCAACCTCCGCCTCCTGGGTTCAAGCAATTCTCCTGCCTCAGCCTCCCGAGTAGCTGGGACTCAGGCACGCACCATCATGCCCAGCTAATTTTTGCATTTTTGGTAGAGACGGGGTTTCACCTTGTTGACCAGGATGGTCTCGATCTCTTGACCTT
>NW_022437104.1:1626156-1627076 GCF_009761245.1 Sapajus apella
TCAAGCAATTCTCCTGCCTCAGCCTCCCGAGTAGCTGGGACTCAGGCACGCACCATCATGCCCAGCTAATTTTTGCATTTTTGGTAGAGACGGGGTTTCACCTTGTTGACCAGGATGGTCTCGATCTCTTGACCTCGTGATCCACCCGCCTCGGCCTCCCAAAGTGCTGGGATTACAGGCGTGAGCCACCGCGCCCAGCCTCCAGTTACCTATTTTAAGGTACCTGAAGTTGTCCCACAGATCATCGATGTTCTTTGCATTTTTTGTATTTTTTCCTCTCTGTGTTTTATTTTGGGTAGTTTCTATTTTATGCCTTTAAGTTCACAAATCTTTTTTCTGCATTGTCTAGTGTGCTGTTAATCTCTACAGTGTATTTCTTCAATTCAGACATTGTAGTTTTCATCTCTATAAATTAAATTTGAGTGTTTTTTTTTTTTTTTTTTTTTTTCAGATAGAGTGTCACTCTGTCACCCAGGTTGGAGTGCAGTGGCACAATCTCAGGTCAGTGCAACCTCCGCCTCCCAGGTTCAAGCGATTCTCCTGCCTCAGCCTCCTGAGTAGCTGGGATTATAGGCATTTGCCACCAGGCCCGGCTAATTTTTGTATTTTTAGTAGAGATGGGGTTTCACCATGTTGGTCAGGCTGGTCTTGAACTCCTTACCTCGTGATCGGCCCACCTCGGCCTCCCAAAATGCTGGGATTATAGGCGTGAGCCACCACACTCAGCCAAATTTGGGTGTTTAAAAATATTTTTTATTCCTCTATTTACCTGTTTGAAAATATGGAATATAGATAACAAAAGTTTAATGTACTTCTCTGCTAATTCTAACATCTTTGGAAGTTCTTAGTCAGCTTTGTTTGATTGATTATTTTCATTATGGGTCATATTTTTCTGCCTTTTTTTTTTTTTTTTTTTTCAT
>NW_022437104.1:1627176-1644234 GCF_009761245.1 Sapajus apella
TTTTTTGAGACAGAGTCTCGTTCTGTTGCCAGGCGCCAGGCTTGAGGGCAGTGGTGCCATCTCGGCTAGCTGCAATCTCTGCCTCCTGGATTCAAGCAATTCTCCTGCCTCAACCTCCCGAGTAGCTGGGACTACAGGCGCACACCACCACGCCCAGCTAATTTTTGTGTTTTTAGTAGAGACGGGGTTTTACCATGTTGGCCAGGATAGTCTCCATCTCTTGACCTTGTGATCCGCCCGGCTGAATTTTGCCTTTTTAATTGCTTGCATATTTTTGTATTCTTACAAACTTTTGAGCTTTGTTCTTTGATGCAGTTAAGTTATTCAGAAACTCTTTGATCCTTTTGGGTCATGCTTTTATGATTTGTCAAGCAGGTTCAGAGCATAAGTTTTTCCAGTTTGGCTGGTAGTAACAGCTACTTTGTGAGCACCAGTTACTGTTTTCTCTCATCTTTTCAGATCATTCTTTTGCCAGCCTTTGTTAATTTACTTTTACTCACGTGTATAATAGTACTCTGATTAATACTTGAGGGAAGCCTCTGCATATTATTGACACTTTTTCTCTGTGCAGCCCTGTTATCTCAGGGACTTTTTAAAAATGAACTCATACTGCATTGATCTTGAATTTTCAGATTCATCTCCTAAACTCAATAAGTCTACCAGATTGTGTTTCAGCCCCTCTCCCTGTTCTACGGACTGGCAGCTCTTTGAAGGCAGTTAGGTAGGGCAATCCTAGGCTTCACCTTATTTGTATCCTATCTCCTAGGAATCACTGTCCTTCATTGCCTAATGTCCAGTTCTTGATAACCATTGTTTCATGTATTTTGTCTAGATTTATTTTGGTTCTTTCAGGTAGGAGGGCAAAACAGTCTTTTACTTCATCTTGCACCTCTCTTATTAAATTTATTCCTATGTATTTTCTTTTTTTGAGTGATAGTGAATAGAATTTAATTTTGCATGATTTATTGCCAATATATAATTAATCTTGTTTCCTCAACATTAGTGAACTCTTTTGTTAGTCTTAATAGTTTTTTAAAAATAGATTACTTAGGATTTTCTACATACAGGCTCATATCATCTGTGAATAAAATGGTTTTACATCTTCCTTTACAATCGATGTGTTTTTAATTTCTTTTTCTTTCACTACACTGACTAGGGCAATGTTGTGTAGAAGGAGTGAAAGCAGACACTGTTGACTTACTTCCAACCTTAGGAGGAAAACACCCAGTCTCTCACTATCAAATATGATGTCTATTGTAGGTTTTGTAGATGCCCTTTATCAGGCCGAGGAAGTTCCATTTTATTTTATTTTTTTATTTCTTTTTTTATTTTTATTTTTATTTTTGAGACGGAGTTTCGCTCTTGTTACCCAGGCTGGAGTGCAATGGCGCGATCTCGGCTCACCGCAACCTCCGCCTCCCGGGTTCAGGCAATTCTCCTGCCTCAGCCTCCTGAGTCGCTGGGATTACAGGCACGTGCCACCATGCCCAGCTAATTTTTTTTTTATTTTTAGTAGAGACGGGGTTTCACCATGTTGACCAGGATGGTCTCGATCTCTTGACCTCGTGATCCACCCGCCTCGGCCTCCCACAGTGCTGGGATTACAGGCTTGAGCCACCGCGCCCGGCCTGAAGTTCCATTTTATTTCTAGTTTGTTGAGGAATTTTTTATCACGATTGAGTGTTGCATTTGTTACATGCCTTTTCTGCATTTATTAAGATTATTTTATAGGTTTTGTTTTTATTCTACCAATATAGCATATTGCATTAATTTATCTTTGAATGTTAAACCAGCCTTATATGTTCATGGAGTAAATAGCACTTGGACATAGTGTATAATACATTTCATATGCCACTGGATTCATTTTGCTACTATTTTCTTGAGAATTTTTATGTCTGTTCAAAAGGTATATTCCTCTATAGTTTTCTTGCAATGTCTCTATTTTTGGTATCAGAATAATGCTAGCTTTATAGAATAAGTTGGGAAGTGTTACTTTCTCTTTTATTTTCTGGAAGAATTTGTGAAGGAATGTTGTTTATTCTTTAAATGTTTGTTAAATTCACCAGCAAAGCAAGCTGGGCTTGGACTTTTCTTTGAGGCAAGATTTGTGATTAAGTGTCTTTACTTGTTATACAATTTCTATCAGATTTTGTATTTATTGTATTTTTTCCTGAGTTAGTTTTGGTAATTTGTGTTTTTCTAAGGAATGTGTTTATGTTTTTCAAGTTATTTAAGGTTTTTTTTTTTTTTTTTTTTGAGAGGGGGTTTTGTTTTTATTGCCCAGGCTGGAGTGTAATGGCGTGATCTCGGCTCACCTCAACCTCCGCCTCCCAGGTTCAAGTGATTTTCCTGCCTCAGCCTCCCAAGTAGCTGGGATTACAGGCATGCGCCGCCACACCCGGCTAATTTTTTGTATTTTTAGTATAGACAGGGTTTCTCCATGTTGGTCAGGCTGGTCTTGAATTCCTGACCTCAGGTGATCTGCCTGCTTCAACCTCCCAAAGTGCTGGGATTATAGGCTTGAGCCACCATGCCTGGCCTTATTTATATTTTATATATTGTTGATATAGTTGAATTTACATATGCCATTACATTATTTGTTTCTGTATATCTCATGTGTTTTGTGTTTCTCAACCCCCCTTTTCCCACCTTTTTTGTTGTGGTAAAAACTACATAACATAAAATTTACAATTTTAACCATTTTTAGGAGGACAGTTCGGTGACTTTAAGTTCACTCGCATTGTTTTGAATCATCACTGCGTCTATCTCCAGAGCTTTTTCATCTTTACCCAATGAAACTCTGTACTCTCTAAATACTAGCTCCCCATTCTCCTTTCCCTCCAGTCCTTGGTAACCACCCTTTTGCTGTCTATCTTTAAGAATTTCACATATCTCAAATAAGTGGAATCATAGAATATTTCTGTTTTTGCAAGTGGCTTATTTCACTTAGCGTAATGTTTTCAAGGTTCATCCATGTTGTAACAGTTCACAATCTTCTTCCATTTAGACTGAATAATATTCCACCTTCTCCCACCCCAGCTTTTGAAGTGTAATTGACAAGTAAAACTTGTATATATTCAAGGTGTACAATGTGGTGCTTTGATACGCATATCCATTGTGAAATGATTATCACAATTCAGCTGATTAACATCATCATCTTACATAGGAACTTTTGTTTGCTGAGAATACTCAAGGTCTCTCATAGCAAATTTAAAATATACAATACATTATTATTAACTATAGTCATCATGCTGTACCATAGGTCTCCAGAAATTATTCATATTATAACTGCAAGTTTGTACCTTTTGACCAACATCTTCCCATTTTCCTCACCACCTCCAGCCTCTAGTAACCACCTTTCTATGGTTTCTAAGAGTGTGACTTTTAAGATTTCACTTAGAAGTGAGGTCACGCAGTATTTGTCTGTCTGTGTCTAAACTGTTTTACTTAGCATCATGTCCTCCAGGTTTACCTATGATGTCACAGATGGTGGAATTTGTATTCCATTTGGTAAATGCCTATAGTTGGGATTTCTGGGTTATAGAGTAAGTATATATTCTCTGTTATTAGAAACTGCAAAAATGTATGGAGTTCCAGTTTGCATCTTCTCCAGCACTAACTGGTGTTAATTTTTTTTTTTTTAACTTTACCCATTTTAATAGTCCTGTAATAGTAGTTTGTAATAGTAGTTTGTAATAGTATAGTGGTTTGAATATGCAATTCTCTCATGACTAATGATGTTTGGCTTTTCATGTTCTTATTTGCCGTTCATACATATTCTATAAAGAAGGATCTGATTAAATATTTGGCTTGTTTTTAAAACGTAGGTTGTTTTGTTACTTAGTTTTGTGAATTCTTTATATATTCTACATACATGTCCTTTGTCTTATGTGTGATTTGCATATATATTCTCTAAGTCTGTGGCTTGCTTTTTATTCTCTTAACTATGTCTTTCATGGAGCAAAGGTTTTAAATTTTGTTGAACTTCATCATTTTTATATGAATTGTGTTTTTGGTGTTCTGTCTCAGAAATCTGTCTTTGCTTTACCTAAAGTCACAATGATATTCTCCTCTTTTTTCCCTAACGTTCTATAACGTTATATTTAAAAGTTAAGTCTATTACCATTTTTATTTCTTACATAAATTGTGAGTTTTTAAAATTAATTTAGTGTAAGTTTTTGAGTTAGTGTCTTGCTCTGCCACCCAGGCTGGAGTGAAGTGGTGCAATTGACCTCCCGGGCTCCAGCCATCCTCCTAACTCCCTCCCAAGTAGTTGGCACCACAGGCATACACAGCCACACCTGGCTAATTTATTTTTATTTTTGTGGAGGTGAGGTCTTGCTATGTTGCGCAGGCTGGTCTTGGTCTTGAACTCTTGGGCTCAAGAGATCCTCCTGCCTCGGCCTCCCAAAGTGCTGGGATTATAGGCATAAGCCTCCATACAAAGCTAAATGGTGAGGTTTAGGTTAAAGATTTTTCTTTTAGCTGGGCGTGGTGGCTCATGCCTGTAATTCCAGCACTTTGGGAGGCCGAGGTGGGCGGATCATGAGGTCAGGAAGTTGAGACCAGCATGGTCAACATAGTGAAACCCCGTCTCTACTAAAAACGCAAAAATTAGCTGGGCATGGTGGCGTGTGCCTGTAGTCCCAGCTACTCAGGAAGCTGAGGTAGGAGAATTGCTTAAACCCGGGAGGTGGAGGTTGTGGTGAGCTGAGATCACACCACTGCACTCCAGCCTGGGCAACAGAGTGAGATTCTGTCTCAAAAAAAAAAAATTTCCTATAAAACGTGTGTGTTGACAATCCCAATTTTTTCAGCACTATTTAAAAAAAGACTATCCTTTCTCCATTGAATTGCCTTTTCACTTTTCTCAAAAATCAATTGACTATATTCATGTGGGTCTATTTCTGAAATCTCTATTGTATCATTGTTCTTTCTGATTCTGAAATACCTCTATTGTATCATCTGTCCTTCCCATCAATACCACACTATACTTTTTGGTAAATCATGATATTAAATAGTGTGAATTTTTCAACTTTGTTATTTTGATTCAAAATTATTTTGGCTATTCTATTTTGTTGTTTTTCCATATACATTTTAGAATCAGTTTGAGGATATCTACAAAAAATCCTGCTGGAATTTTTATTGAGATTATGTTGAAACTCTAAACCAAATTGGGGAGACCTGCCATCTTAACAACATCGAGTCTTTTAACCCATAAACATGTATCTCTCCCTTTATTTTTTGTTTTATCATTTATTTATTTATTTATTTTTGAGACAGAGTCTCACTCTGCCTCCCAGGCTAGAGTGCAGCGGTGCAATCTCAGCTCACTGCAGCCTCTGCCTCCCAGGTTCAGGTAATTCTT
Source organism: Sapajus apella (assembly GCF_009761245.1). Classification (NCBI taxonomy): domain Eukaryota; kingdom Metazoa; phylum Chordata; class Mammalia; order Primates; family Cebidae; genus Sapajus; species Sapajus apella. The sequence continues at coordinate 1,632,545 of NW_022437104.1, forward strand.
GTGCCTTGGCCTCCTGAGTAGCTGAGATTACAGGCGCCTGCAACCATGCCTGGTTAATTTTTGTATTTTTGGTAGAGACTGGGTTTCACCATGTTGACCAGGCTGATCTCGAACTCATGGCCTCAAGTGATTTGCCTGCCTCGGCCTCCCAAAGTGCTGGGATTACAGGTGTGAGCCACCATGCCTGTCCATCCATTTTTATTTAAAAAATATTTTTAGGGAGAAAGTCTTGCTCTGTTGCCTAGTCTGGAGTGGAGTGTAGTGATGTGATCACAGCTTTGTAACCTCAAACTTGCTTTAGCCTTCTAAGTAGATAGGACTATAGGCATGTGTCACCACACTTGACTCATTTTTAAATTTTTTGTAGAGATGAGGTGTCACTGTGTTGTCCAGGCTGTTCTCAAATTCCCGTCCTCACGTGATCCTCCTGCCTCAGCCTCCCACAGTGCTGGGATTACATATGTGAGACATTGCTCTCAGCCTCTCCATTTATTTATATCTCTGATATCTGTCATAAATCTTTTGTAGTTTTCAGGAGATTCTACACGCACTTTGTTAGATTTATAACTAGCTTTTGTGCTATTGTAAATTGTCCATTAAAAGTTTTTAATTTCTCGGCCGGTTGCGGTGGCTCACGCCTATAATCCTAGCATTTTGGGAGGCTAAGGTGGGTGGATCACCTGAGGTCAGGAGTTCAAGACCAGCCTGGCCATCATGGTGAAACCCCATCTTATTTAAAAAAAAAAAAAAGTTTTTAATTTCTCAAAAAAATTTTTTTTAATTTCTGATTTTGCATTGCTAGTATATATATCACTTAGCAAAATGTATTTTAGATTCATCTGTACTGTTGCATGAATCAGTAGTTTAATTTTTAATTTTAAAGTAATTATAGAATCATAGACAATTGTAAAAGTAATATAGAAGTACCATATTACTTGCACCCAATTTCCCCAAATGGTTAAATTTTATGTACTTATATTATCAAACCTAGAAAATTGATTTTGATGGGGTTTGTATGTATATTTATATGTCATTTTCCTACATATGTAGATTGGTGTAATTACTGGCACTATTCATCACCATACAGATATGCTATCCCTTTACAGTTATGTGCACCTTCTCACCTACCATTCCTTACCCTAAGAGACCACTTACCTGTTTTCCATCCTTAAAATTTTGTCATTTTCAGAATGTCATATAAAGAAAAACATTTAGCCTGGGAGGTTTTTTTTTTTTTTTTTTTTTTTTTTTTAAATGAATCAATCAGTATTTATTTAGCTTATGAGTCTGCAGGTCACCTGATCAGTTCTTCTGACCTGGACAGGCTCACGTGACCTCAGATAGGCTGGTTCAAGCACCTGTCGTTAGCTGGCAGGTCATCTAGGGGCTAACTGGTCTAGGATAACTCGCTCACTGTTTAGTAGTAGGCTAGCTGACAGCCATAGTCATGGAGAACAACTGAGCCATGTGTCTTTCATCTTCCAGCATGCAAACCTGGATTTGTTTCCATATTTGTTGCAAGGGTCCAAGATAGTGAGTTGGAAGCATGAAAGGTCCCTTGAGCCTAGGCTTAGAACTGGTGCAAGCTTAGTTTTTCAGCGCTGTACTAGCTAAAGCAATTCATAAGACCAGCCTAGATTTAAGAAGTGGGGAAATAGATACCACTTTTTGATGGGAGGAGCTGTGAAGTCACATTACAGGGAGTGTGGAGAGAGGCATGAACTATGGAGACCATTTCTGGAATCAATCTGCCATACATCTTTTCTCCTACCCTGGTACCTTTTCACCTGGCTAACTCCTATGTATTTGTTAATTCAACTTTTCATTTTTTTTTTTTTTGAGATGGAGTCTCGCTCTGTTGCCCAGGCTAGAGTGCAGTGGCACAATCTCAGCTCACTGCAGCCTCTGCCTCCTGGGTTCGAGCAATTCTTCTGCCTCAGCCTCCCTAGTAGCTGAGATTACAGGTGTGCACCGCAACACCTGGCTACTTTTTGTATTTTTGGTAGAGATGGAGTTTTGCCGTGTTGGCCGGGCTGGTCTTGAACTCTTGATCTCGGGTGATCCACCAGCCTCAGCCTCCCAAAGTGCTGGGATTATAGGCGTGAGCCACAGCATGCGGCCTAAACTTTTTATTTTTAGATGCAGTTGTACAAAACAATACTGAGAGATTCCATGTAACCTTTACCCAGTTTCCCCCAATGGTAACATCTTGCAAAACTATAATACCATATAACTAACAGATTGTTGATAATGTTAAAGTCAAAATACAAAACATTTTAATTTTATTTTTATTTTAGAGACAGGATTTCACTGTGTAACCCAGGCTGGAATGCTGAGGCACCATCTCGACTCACTGCAGCTATGAACTCCTGGGCTCAAGTGATCCTCCCACCTCAGCCTCTGGAGTAGTAGAGGTTCATGCCATCACACCTGGCTAAAATTTTTAAATTACTTTTTATAGAGACTGGGTCTTGCTGTTGCTCAGGCTGGCCTCAAACTCCTGGCCTCAAGTGATCCTCCTGCCTTGGGCTCTCAAAGTGTTGGGATCACAGGCATGAGCTGGTGTTCTCCATCAGTGTTGCCCTTTTATAGCCACCCACTTCTCTGCTGTCGTTACCCCCTCCTTAAACCCTGGCAACTACTAGTCTACTTGGAGATTTGTCCAAGTTGTTGCAACAAATAATAGTTTGTTCCTTTTTATTACTGAATATCATTCCAAGGTATAGATGTACTAGTTTGCTTAACCATTCATCTGTTGAAGGACATTAGGGCTGATTCCAATTTTATCAATAAAGCTAGGACGAACATTTATGAACATTTTTTTTGGTGCAGATTTTGGTGTGAACATGTTTTAGTTTCTCTGGGATAAGTGCCCAAGTGTGCAATTTCTGAGTTCAGTAGGAGTAGTGCTTTTTGCTTTTGTTTTGTTTTGAGACAGAGTTTCACTCTTGTTGCCCAGGATGGAGTGCAATGGTACAATCTTGGCTCACTGCAACTCCGCCTCCTGGGTTCAAGCGATTCTCTTGCCTCAGCCTTCCGAGCAGCTGGGATTACAGGTGTGCACCACCACGCCCAGCTAATTTTGTATTTTTAGTAGACATGGGGTTTCTCCATATTGCTCAGGATGGTCTCAAATTCCCGACCTCAGGTGATCCACCCAACTTGGCCTCCCAAAGGGCTGAGATTACAGGTGTGAGCCACTGCGCTCAGCCAGGAGTAATTTTATATTTATTGTTTGAAGAAACTGCCAAACTGTTTTCCAGAGTCGGTGCTATAATTTGGATGTTTGTTCCCCAAAAATCATGTTGAAATTTGATCCGCAGAGTTGGAGGTGGTACCTAATGAGAGGTGTTTGGGTTATGGGAGCAGTTCCCTCATAAATAGATTAAATCTCTCTCTGTCGGGGGTTGCTGAATGAGTTCTCACTGTATTAGTTCCCAGGAGAGCTGGCAACAAGAGTCTGGCACCTCCCTTCTCTGTTGCTTACTCTCTTCCCATGTGATTTCTGTACATGCTGGTTCCCCTTTGCCTCCCACCATGGGTGGAAGCAGCTTGATGCCTTCATCAGAATTAGATGTTGGTGTCATGCTTCTTGTACAGCCTGCAGAAGCATGAGCCAAATAAACCTCTTTTCTTTATAAATTACCTAGCCTCAGGTATTCCTTTATAATAATGCAAATGGACAGTAGGTGTACCATTTTACATTTTCACTGACAATCTATAAGTGATAGTTTCTTTGCATCCTCACCAGCATTTGGTGGTGTTATTAGTTTTAATTTTAGCCATTCTGTTAGATGTGTGGTACTAGTTTGCATTTCTTTTATTTTTTTTTTGAGATAGAGTCTTGTTTTGTCACCCAGGCTGGAGTGCAGTGGTGCCGTCATGGCTCACTGCAACCTCCACTTCCCAGGTTGAAGCAGTTCTGCCTCAGCCTCCCGAGTAGCTAGGATTACAGGTGCATGCCACCACGCTTGGCTAATTTTTGTATTTTTAGTAGAGATGGGGTTTCGCCATGTTGGCCAGGCTGGTCTCAAACTCCTGGCCTCAAATGATCACCCTCTTTACCCTCCCAAAGTGCTGGGATTATAGACGTGAGCCACCACATCCGGCCTCTAGTTTGCATTTCTCTAATGGCTAATGATATTGAACATCTTTTATGTGTTTATCTGTCACCTGTATTTTCTCTTCAGTGAAATGTGTATTCATATCTTTTGTACATTTTCTAATTGGATTTATTGTTATTATTTACTCTGGAGTCTTGAGAGTTCTTTATGTATTCTAGATACTAGTCATTTGTTGAATATGTGGTTTGCAAATAATTTCTCTCAGTCTATAGCTTGTCTTTTCATCTTCCTAATAGAGTCACAGAGCCAAAGTTTTAAAATTTGATGAGGTCCTATTTATTGATTTTTTTTTTCTTTTTTTGAGATGGCGTTTCACTCTTGTTGCCCAAGCTGGAGTGGAATGGCATGATCTCAGCTCAATGCAACTTCTGCCTCCCAGGTTCAAGTGATTCTCCTGCCTCAGCCTCCCGAGTAGCTGGGACTACAGGCGTGGGCCACCACGCCCAGCTGATTTTTGTATTTTTGGTAGAGATGGGGTTTCACCATGTCAGGCTGGTGTCAAACTCCTGACCTCAGGTAATCCACCCGCCTTGGCCTCCCAAAGTGTTGGGATTACAGATGTGAGCCACTGTACCTGGCCTCCATTTTCAACAACAGTGTACCAGGGTTCTTTTTTCACCAATCTTCACCAAAACTTGTTATTTGTTGTCTTTTTGATAATTGCTATCATTTTGTTGAGAAATATTGCATCTATGTTCATTGGGGATATTGCCTTGCAATTTTCTTGTAGGATCCTTATCTGGCTTTTTATTAGGGCAATTGTGGCCTCATAAAATGAGTTTGGAAGTATTCTCCCTTCTTTATTTTTTTAGAAGATTTTGAGAAAAATTTGTCTTAAGTCTTTTTAAATGCTTGGTATAATTCACTAGTGAAACCATATGGCCCTGATCTTTTCTTTGTTGAGATATTTTTTGATTACTGATTCAATATTCTTACTAACTATAGGTCTGGTCAGATATTCAACCTCTTCATAATCTAGTCATATTAGGTTTGTGTTTCTAGAAATGTATCCATTTCTTCTAGGTTATCCAATCTGTTGGCATGTAATTGTTAATAGTGGTCTCTTACAATCTTTTATATTTATGCAGTATCAGTTGTAATATCATATCCTTTCATTTCTGATCTTATTTAAGCCTTCATGCTTTTTCTTAGTCTAGCTAAAAGTTTATCAATTTTGCTTCTGTTTTTAAAAAACCAACTCAATTTTGTTGTTTCTATTGTTTTTCTAATCTTTGTTTCGATTTCTGCTCTAATCTTTATTTTCGTTGACCTCAGTTTCTTTTTCTAGTTCCTTGAGGTGTAAAGTTTGACTGTTTATTTGAGATCTTTCTTTTTTGTCAATGTAGGTATTTATTGCTATAAACTTTCTTTTTAGAACTGCTTTTGTTTTCTTTCTTTCTTTTTGTTTTTTTTTTTCTCAAAGATGGGGTTTCACCTTGATGGCCAGGCTGGTTTTGAACTCCTGACCTCAGGTGATCCACCCACCTCAGCCTCCCAAAGTGGTAGGATTACAGGCGTGAGCCACCACGCCTGGCTACAACTGCTTTTGATGCATGCCATACGTTTTGGTATGTTGTATTTCCATTTTTGTTTCTTTCAAGATTTTTTTTTGGGTCAGGGGCTTCAAGATGGCTGATTAGAGGCATTTCCTACCAGCCTTCTCCACTAAGTAGAACCAAAATACTGATTAGATAATCACACTTCAAATAGATTATCCAAGAGAGAACACAGGAATTTGACAGAAAAGTGACAGAAAACACCTAAAGCTAGGAAGGAGAAGGAAACGAAGCATCCTACTGGGCCAAGCTCACTTGGGAGCTGGGGGAGACTCTCCAGTGCAGGAAAAGGATACGTGAGAGACCCCAGGGGTCCACATTCCCACCATGGACTCCTACAATCCTAGCTATAGGAGAGCCCCTTGACTCTTAGGAGTCCTGAGACTAACATAGGGAGCTCCCTGGAAACTTCATGAAGGTATTGCTCCAGAGGAAGCACTCATGGGAGGTCCCACAAGCCCCTGAATCCTAAGCAGTGGTGGTGGCACAGTGCCATTTTGAGAGCCCAGCCCACAGTGGACTGCATCCTGCTCTGTAAGCAGGGCTGAGGCAGCAATCCTGCACCCCCTGGAGAGGGGTGCCTGTGTATTCTCACCTGCCCCAAGGACAAATTCCACTTCCTGCAACCTCTATGGCTGCAAACTGCTGTGGGCCAAGACACGCGCACCCCTCAGCTTCTTACCAATGGCAACTCCTAGGGAAAGCAACCTTGTCCTCCCCAGTAGCAGGGCCACAGTGCAGCTGCTGCCGCCTCTACCTGAGCATTCTGTCAACAGCCTGGGCCTCATTTCACCTCTGCATACCACAGACATTATCTGTAGCACCATTGAGGTGCCTGAGGGCACAGCTCAGCCTGGATCCAGCCCCCTTGTACCTGAGCACACCATCCAGGAGCCTGAGGGTGGCACGGCCCAGTCCACCACCATTGGTACCTAAGTATTCCTCCTGGTGTTTGAGATCGGGCCCACTCAACCTGCTGCTACAACCATCGCTGGCACCCACCTACACACCCCACCTGTAGGTTTGGGGACGAGGCCAACCAACCCGTCACAGCCAGTTCCAACGCTAGTGCTGACCGACCACTTGGGTTTCAGAGGGTTTTCCCACTACTGTGATTGTTATCACCCATGCCATGAACACTGTGCAAGAGTTTGAGAACCCTGTCCATCCACCTGGTCCACTGCTGCCATTTCTGGTACCTGAGCAAGCCATCTGAAGGTCAAGAATCAGCCTGCCTGGACCCGCTAACACTAGTGGCAAGATATACTGCCATGGGGCCCAAGGACGGGCATGCTCAGCCCACCACCGCCACCATGAAATGTTCTATAAATGTTTGTTAGGTACCTTTGTTACAAAGTGAAGTTTAAATCCAATATTTCTTTGTTGGTTTTTCCGTTTGGATGATCTGTCCAATGCTAAGGATATGACATTGAATTTTCCTCCTATTTTTTATTGGAGTCTATTTCTCACTTTATGCCTAGTAGTATTTGCTTTATATATGTGGGAGCTCCAGTGTTGTGTTTTGGGTTTTGATAGAAATTTTATTAAAGTCATGTATTAATTTGAGATAATTACATTTATTTTATAAACTATAATAGGCCCTCCAAAACTTGAACATAGTATAGCTCCACTAATTTGGGTCTTTTTCAATTTTATTCTTCAGTGTTTTATAGTTTTCAAAATGTAATTCCTATACATGTTCTGTTAGATTTACATCTGAGTGTGTCAATTTTTGGAACAATTGCAGTAAGGTTTTTTTTTTTTTCTTTTCTTTTCTTTTTTTCTTAGAATCTCACTCTGTCACCCAGGCTGGAGTGCAGTGGCGTGATCTCAGCTCACTGCAACCTCTGCCTCTTGGGTTCAAGCCATTCTCCTGCCTCAGCCTCTCGAGTATCTGGGATTACAGGCACCTACCATCATGCTCGGCTAAGTTTTGTGTCATTGGTAGAGACAGGGCTTCACCACGTTGGCCAGGCTGATCTTAAACTCCTAAACTGAGGTGATCCTCCTGCCTCAGCCTCCCAAAGTACTAGGATTACAGGCATGAGTCACTGCACCCAGCCAGGGTTGTACTTTTAATTTCAGTTTCCACATGGTTGTTGCTTTTATATAGAAATATAATTGATTTCTGTATGTTTATCTTGTAATCTGTGATTTTGCTAAACTCACTAATTTGTACTAGGAGATTTTTTTGGTAGCTATTTTGGGATTTTCTATGTCGATTATCATGTCCTCTGCAAATTTGGACAGGTTTTGTCTTCCTTTTCAATCTGTATGTCTCTCATTTCTTTTTCTTGCCTATTGCATAGAACTTCCAGTACAATGTTGAATAGAAGTGGTAGGAGGAGACATCTTTGCTTTGTTCCATATCTTAGGGAAAAGCATTCAGTTTTTTACCATTTTTTGGAATGTTAGTTGTATGTTTGTTTTTAGTTGCTCTTTGTCAAATTAAGAAAATATCCATCTATTACTATTTTTTCTGAGAGTTTAAAAATTCTCATTCATAGGTATTCAATTTTCTCAAGTGCTTTTCTGCATCAGTTGATATGATTATATGATTTTTCTTGTTTAGTCTGTTGACGTGGTGGGTTCCACTGATGGATTACAAATATGGAACCAGGCTGGGCATGGGGGCTTATGTCTGTAATCCCGGCACTTTGGAAGGCTGAGGCGGGTGGATTACTTGAGGTCAGGAGTTCGAGACCAGACTGGCCAATGTGATGAAACCCTGTCTCTACTAAAAATATAAAAATTAGCTGGGCATAATGGTGCACACCTGTAATTCTAGTTACTCAGAAGGCTGAGGCAGGAGAATTATTTGAACCTGGGCGGCAGAGGTCACAGCCAGCCAAGATTGTGCCACTGCACTCAGCACGTGGCAAAGCCAACCAGGCTCGTGTCCTTCTCTTCAGGGCGGTGAGTTACCCCAGGCCCTGGGCAGGTCCAGTGTTGCCATAGGGGAGCCAGGGACTAGAGTCAAAACTCCTAGAAGTCTACCTGGTTGACTTCTGGAAACTGGAAGGTACTGCCAGCCTACTGCCTATGTTCCGTTATGGCCCAAGGTCTCTTAGGTCAGTTTGTGGTAAATGCTTCCTGGCCTGGGACTCACCCTTCAGGGCAGTGAGTTCCCCTCTAGCAAAGGGCAGGTCCAGAAATACCATCCAAGAGTCATATCCTGGAATTGAAAACCCCAAGAGCCTGGCTGGTCCTCTACCTCCCTGTGGTAGAGCTGGTATCTAAGGTGCAAGACAAAGTCCCCTTTATTTTTCCCTCCACTTTTCTCAAGAGGAATCTTGCACCACAGCCATCACAGCTGGTAATGTGCTGAGTCTCAACTGAAGCCAGCAGGTCTCAAGAGTCTCACCTAAAGCATCGCTGCTGGTTATTCAGGGCCTAAGGGCTCTTCAGTTAGCAGGTGATCAATGCTGCCAGGACTGGGCCCTTCTATTCAAGGCAGTGGCTTCCTTTCTGGCCCAGATGTGTTCAGAACTGTTGTCTGGGAGCTAGGACCTGGAAAGGGGGTCTCACAACTCTGACTGGTGCCCTATCTTGTGTGGCTGAGCTGGTTTCCAAGATGCAAGGTAAAATCCTTCCCCCTCTTCTGTCTCCTGTCCTCAAGTGGAAGGAAGGCATCTTTCTTGGAGCTGCAAGCTGTGCAGCCTGGGGTGAGGGGCGGAGTGATGCCAGCACTCCCTTAGCCACCCGGGATGGTATCTTAGTAGGTCATGTGCTCCCCCCGTTCCCTGGCCTTGGGCCCAGTTCAGCACTAGGACTTGCCTGGGTGTTGCAGTCCTTGTGGCCTAGACTGCCTTTCAGATTTATCTGTGGCCCCAGAGCACTTTAGCCCATGATGGCTAGGCTTGCAGGAACTCAAATTCTGACTGCTGGGATCATTGATTGCCCTCTGGCTAGGGCTGGTTTAATTGCCCCCTTCCTAGGTGGACATCAGCTGAGTCTGGTCTGGTTTTGCTTTCTGCTATAATAGGGTAGCGCTGAGTTCAATGCTTCACAATTGCCGCACTCTCTCTGCCGCCAGCACACAGGAATGGCTTCTGTACCCTGCTGCCACTGCCGCGGTATGGTGGAGGGGTGGTGCTGGTGCTTCAGGACTGTTCCTGCTACCTTTTCAGTTCCTGTTTCAGCGATATGAAGTTAAAACCAGGTACTGTAAGTGCTTACATGATGTTTTGTTCTTATGAAGGTATTCTGTTGTGTGTAGTTAGTTGTTAAATTGGTGTTCTTGCAAGGGGGACAATTGGTGGGGGCTTGTATTCTACCGTCTTGCTCCAACACCTTACTATAATTATTGCTATAATTGGTCATAAGTTGCTCACTTAATGTTTAATTTTCTATTTCCTTTCTTTTTCTCTGCCTTCCTCTGTTGACAAATCCTCTTAGTTTTCCTTTATCAGAAACAGATTTTCTCTGAGGAGGAGTATAAAAAGAGGAGTGACAAAAACAAGGGTCACCTGAGGTATATGAAGCCTCTGGCACCAATAGTTACAGGAAACGTAAAAGAACCCAACTCCTAACCAGACGAACATAAATTCTTTTTTTTTTTTTTTTTAAGATGGAGTTTCACCATGTTGGTCAGGCTGGTCTTGAACTCCTGACCTCAGGTGATCCGCCCACCTTGGCCTCCAAAGTGCTTGGATTACAGGCGTGAGCCACTGCGCCTGGCCAGAACATAAACTCTTATACTAAAGTTATGTTACTTCAGCATGTATAACTTGATACCATATATTTGCCTTTTAATGAAAAATTAGAAGGCACATCAGAAAGCAAGAAAAAGCAGTCTCAAAGGACCAGGCAAATATCAGAACCAAACTCAGATATTGGAATTTCAGACAGGAGCTTAAAATATTTATGATTACTATATTGAGGGCTATAGTGGAAAAATTAGAAAACATGAAAGAATAGATTGATAATATAAATACAGACATATAAATTCTTCAAAGGGAAGAAAATGAAATGCTAAGAATCTAACAGAAATGAAGAATATTTTAGATAGGCTCATCAGTAAATTCATTATGGCTGGGGTAAGACTCAGGTAGAAGAGATATCAATAGGCAATTCGAATATTAATTGCTAGATATAAAAGGATTTTAAAAATTCAGAACATTCAATAACTGTAGACTACTTCAAGAAGATGTAGCATGAACATAACTGGAATAGGCAGAGAGGAAAGAGAATGGAGCAGAATAAATATCTGAAGTAACAATGGCTGAGAAATTTCCAGAGTTAATAATGGACACCAAACCGCAGATCCATAATGCTCAGAGAATAGCAAGCAGAACAAATACCAAAACTTAACCAAGGATGTATCATATTCAAACTGAAGGAAACTAAATACAAGGAGAAAATCTCAAACCAGAGGACCAAAAAATATTTTCTATAGGGAACAAGAATAAAAATTGCAGATATCTTGTCAGAGATAATGCAAGCAAAAAGAGTATGGAGTGAAATGTTTAAAGTATTGAGATGAAAAACCCACCAACCTAGAATTTTATATCCAGTGAAATTATCCTCCCAAAGTGAAGAAGATATACTTTCTCAGAAACACAGGAATATAGAAATTTATCAGCAGCGACATACCCTTCAAGAAATGTTAAAATATTTTCTTTAGGGGGAAGGAAAATGGTTATAAATCTGAATCTTGAGTATACATATACAGAAAATTATCTGTCTAGCTATGAGAAATCCGTGTGATATAATAATTTTTCCCCTATGGGTAGGTCTGGTTTTTCTTTTGCTGCTTTCAAGACTTTGCCTTTGGTTTCAGCAGTTTGACTATGATAAGTTTGGGGTTCTTGTGAATTCTTGAATTTGTAAATTTGTTTGTTTTCAAATTTGGGAAATATATATCCATTATTTCTGAATATTCTTTTTTTTTTTTTTTTTTTTTTTTTTTGAGACTATATTCTCCGTCTTTTGCCTTGTCTTTTGTGCTTTTTATTTTTTTTTTTTTTCTTCTTTTTCCCCCTCCCCTTCTCATTTTTCTCTTCTCCTC
>NW_022437104.1:1644334-1747547 GCF_009761245.1 Sapajus apella
CTCTTTTTTTTTTTTTTTTTTTTTTTTTTTTATTAAGACAGGGTTTCACCATATTGGTCAGGCTGGTCTTGAACTCCCGACCTCAGGTGATCCGCCCGCCTAGGCCTCCAAAGTGCTTGGATTACAGGTGTGAGCCACAATGCCCGGCCTTTTTTTTTTTTTTTTTTAAGCTCTCTCTTCATTCTCTTGTCCTTTCAGGAGTCTGATGACATTAATGTTATATATTATTCTCTCTTGCTATAGTTCCACAGGTTGCTGAGGCTCTGTTCATTTTTCTGAGTCTATTTTGTCTCTGTTTCTCTGATGGGATAATTCTGCTGTTCAGTGTTTGAGTTCCCTGGGTTTTTTCCTCTGTCCCCTCCATTTTTCTGTTGAGAACATTCACTGAATTTTAAAATTTTGATCAACGTGTTTTTCCATTCTAAAATTTCCATTTTTTTCTTCATGTCTTTTATTTATTTGTAGAGGCTTTATATTTCTTTGATGAGACTTCCTGTTTTTTCGTTTGTTTCAAGCACATTCATAATTGCTTGTTCAAGCAATTTTATCATGGCTAATTTAAAATCTTAGATAATTAAAAAATCTCTGTCATCTTGATGTTGGCATCTAGTGGTTGTTTTTTGCATTCAGTTTGAATTATTTCTGGTTCTTGTTATGATGAGTACTTTTTTATTAAAATCTGGACATTTTGGGAATTAGGTTATGAGACTCTAGATTTTATTCTTATCTGCTTTATCTGGATTCCTGTGACACTGCTCTGCTGGGTGAAGTGGGTGGGGATGCTTTGCCTCATGACTGCCAGGTGTGAGTAGAAATCTAGGTTCTTCACTTAGCCTTCCATGACACCCAAGGGGAGGCTCTTATTATTGCTGGGCAAGGAGGGGACATCTGTCTCCCTACTTAGGCTTTCACTTATACCTCTCTAGTAGGGAGACGTTGGATTTCCTTGTTATTGCTACCCACATGTGAAATGATGTGGTCACTTTAGAAAACAGTTGGGCAGTTCTTCAAAAAGAGGTACTGTAAGTCCCAGCAATGCCACTACTAGGTATAAGCCCAAGAAAAATAAAAACGTATGTCCAGACAATAATTTGTACACCAGTGTTTGTACCAGCATTATTTATTTAGCTAAAAAATGAAACAATTTAGTCTGTCAACTGAAGAATGGACAAACCAAATGTATATCCATACAATGGAATATTATTCAGCAGTAATAGGAAATGAGGTATTGATCATGCTACGACATGGATGAACCTTGAAACATTAAGCTAAGTGAAAGAAGGCAGTCACAGAGGACTAAATATTGTGTGATTCCATTTATATGAAATGTCCAGAAGAGGTAAATATATGGGGACATAAAATAGATTCATAGCTGTCTAGAACTGGGGGGTGAGTTGTGGGCATATGTGAAATGACTGCTAATGGTATGGAGTTTTTTGGGGCTCATGAAAGTGTTTTAAAATTAATTGTGATAGTGGTTATACAAACTTGTAAATATACTAAAAACCAATAATGTGTACACTTTAAATGGGTGAATTATGTGCTATGTGATTTATATTTCTATAAGAGTTTACAAACAAGTAAAGAAAACTCAGAGAACTTAACATCTTGTATTTCCTGAGGTTCCAACATCTCTCGCCCGTATGCTTGTTTCTCTCCACCTTTCAGAGCCCTCTTGTCTTTGTTTATGTATAATATCTAGGGTTTTTAGTGGATAAATAGAGAAAATTGCATTTAATTTATCTTGTCCTGTTAGCAGAAGTCATTTGTTTTCAAAATTACCTTTTAACTTTTATTTTTCAAATTAGCTTATAATTTTTTTTGTCCTATAAACTTTAACACACATATAGATGGGTTAACACATATATGTTAATCCTGGTTACCATAACCAGGATACAGAACAGTACTATTAACCCGCAAACTGCTGTGTGCTATTCCTCTGTAGTCATAACCTTTCCTTATTTCTAAATTCTGACAATACTGGTCTGTTTTCTGTTACTATATAAATGGAATTATAAAAAGAATAAGTGATTTTTGGGAATAGCTTTGTTTGTTCAGTGTAGTGCCTTTGAGATTCATTGAAGTTGGTCTGTGTATCAGTAATTTGTTTCTTTTTCTTCTGGATTAGTACTCCATTATATGGGTGTACATACCACAGGTTGTCTATACATTCAGTCATTAAAGGATATTTGCGTTGTTTCCATTTTTGATGATGAGGAATGGAGTTTTCAAAAACATTTGTGTACAGGATTTTCATTTACATAGTTTTAATTTCTCTAGGGTAAATACTTGGTATGGGATTTCTGGGTCATATGTTAAGTATATGTTTAACTTTATAAGGAACTGCCAAACTGTGTTCCAGAGCAGTTCTACCATTTTGCATAGCTGCCAGCAAGGTTTGAGAGTTCTAGCTCTCTTGCATCCTCACCAGCACTTGATATTGTATTTTTAAATTTTAGGTATTGTCATAGTATGTGGCAGTAGTTATTGTACTTTTAGCTTCTATTTCTGTAATGGCTAATTATGGTGAATATCTTTTCATGTGCTTATTTGCCACACTATATCCTTTTTGGGCAAGTGTCTGCTTGAGTCTTTTGTCCATATTTAAATTGGATTATTTGTTTTTGTATTATTGATTTTTGTGGATTCTGTCTACAAGTTTTTTGTTGAATATGTGATTTGCAAATATTATTTCTCATTTGGTAGTTTATCTTCTTCTTTCAGCAGTGATTTTCTAAGAGCAAAGGTTTTATAATTTGAGGAATTCCAATTTATCAATTGCATCTTACTTAGATTGTGCCTTTTTGTCTAATAACTCTTTTTTTGTGTTTTTTTTTTTTACTTTTTTTTTTTTTTTGTCTACTAACTCTTTACTTATGCCCTTGCCATAAAGATTTTCTTCCATGTCGTCTTCTTCTTCTTCTTTTTTTCTTTGAAACAGTGTCTCACTTACTCTGTAGCCCAAGCTGGAGTGAGCTGGTATAATCTTGGCTCACTGCAAACTCTTGTCTCCTGGGTTCAAGCGATTCTCTTGCCTCAGCCTCCTGAGGAGCTGGGATTACAGGTGTGCACCACCATGCCCAGGTAATTTTTGTATTTTTAGTAAAGTTGAGGCTTCACCAGGTTGTTGGCCAGGCTGATCTTGAACTGCTGACCTTAAGTGATCTGCCTGCCTTGGCCTTCCAAAGTTTTGGGATTACAGGCATGAGCCTGTGCTCCCAGCCCATAAATTCTCTTTATCAAGTTGAAGAAATCCTCTTCTGTTTCTGTTTACTGAGTGTGTGTGGGGGGGGTGTTTTTTTCTTTTTTTTGAGACAAGAGCCTTGCTCTGTTGCTGAGGCTGGAGTGCCGTGGTGCGATCTCAGCTTACTGCAACCTCCGCTTCCCCAGTTCAAGTGATTCTCCTGCCTCGGCCTCCCAAGTAGCTGGGATCACAGGCGCCCAGCACCATGCCAGGCTAATTTTTGTACTTTTTAGTAGAGACGGGTTTTGTCATGTTGGCCAGGCTGGTCTTGAACTCCTGACCTCAAGTGATCCACCTGCCTCGGCCTCCCAAATTGCTGGGATTACAGGCGTGAGCCACCACGCCCAACCTTGAGTGTTGTTGTTTTTTTTTAAAGTCATGAATGGATGTTGAACTTTTTCAGTTGATTCTCTGCATCAATTGATACAATAATTTGTGTTTTTAAAATTTAATCTGTTTCATATGGTGCGTTACATTTTTTATTGAACCAGTTCTGCATTCCCGAGACGTTTGTCATTTGCTTGTGAAGTTTTATTCTTTTTATATATTGCTAAATGTAATTAAGGAGAGATGGGAGAATTGCTGGAGTGATGTGTGGATGAAGTAAAAGGGGGTGGGATCAGGTGTCCAAGTAGAAAGGTGGGCCTTAGGAGCAGCAACCTATAATCCACAGTAATAGGATTGGCATATGTGTGAGTAGGTGGGCAAATACGGTGAGAGACTGTGGGAGTTTTCTTCCGATGGCTTCTATTTTTGATGTCTTGACCAGTCTAACCTGAGCATAGGAAAGGTAGAAGAGGATGCCAAGAGTGCCAGGTCTAGGAAGGTTTAACACAATGATTGGGGGATCTACCATTCTCCAGTGAGCCTTGGTGAGTCACTGAATATTCTGGAGTAGAGGAGTGGGATATGATTAAAGCTGAAATTCAGACTTGATTCGGTAGATAGGATAGATAAGAAGGGGAAAAGTGGCAGGTGGACCGTAACCTCAGTTGGGAATGATGGGACCTAAACTAGGCTGCAAAAATGGAGATAAGAAGTTTTTATTGGCAAGCTAGAATCGAATGGAATTGGCAGCTGTATGGCTGAGGTAGCAAAGAGAATATGCTGTATTTTTTCATTTATTTATTCACTTATTCTAGAAATATTAAGAGATTGGCAGTGGTGCATTGGGGATCAGGGCCTGAGTGACAGCTGCAGAGTGGGCTGGCAGCCTGGCAGGCTTTGTGACCCAAGCAAAGAAAATAGCAGTGAGTGGTGGCCCTGGAGGATTGGGGCCTGATTGAGGGAGGGAGCAAAGCAGGGTGGCAGCCCACTTGGCTCAGGAGATTGGTTACATACAACGGGGTTGAAAAAACAGGAAAATATTTTGAGGATAATAAAATCTATGTTTCTCATTGTCAGAGAAGGGAGTTAAAAATATGGAAAGGGTCATAACTAGAATTAACTCTGGTATATAATATAGGAATTGGAAACAGTGTGAGCTCATGGTTTTCTATATGTAGAAATATAGATATAAATTAATATAAATATGAAGATATATGTGTATACAGAATACACACATATGTGTATCTGTAAACTATCTACTTACCTACATATTATCTATCTGTTTTCTAGCTCTATCTGGAAGCAGCAACACCCTAGTAGCAATGAACGTATCTAGTGCCCAGATCTTGACTTCTCAATACCATTCTCCACTAAAAGGAACCAAAGATCATTGGAAAAATGGCTCATTCTAAGGCTAGCACAGAAAAATACAAAATGAGCCTTGTGGTGGACAGACTCACAATCTCTAAAGCACCTCTTCCATGATACCTGCCTCCTGGTACCATGATACCACCCTCACTTTTTAGTGCAAACAGGACCCACAACTTGTTTCTAATAGAATATGACAACAGTGATGGGATGTCACTCCTACCATTAGGTTATATTATGTAAAACTCTTTCTTGCTAGGATGGAGACTCTAGAGGCTTTTCTGGGTTTGATGAAATAAGTGGCCATGTTGGAAAAGCCTGTGTGACAAGGTACTTCAGGTAGTCTCTGCAGGTGGCTTTTAGGAACTGCAGGAGGCCTCTCCTTGCTAACAGCCAAGAGCCAGCAAGAAGCCAGGGTCCTCAGTCCTACTGACACAAAAAAACTAAGCCTGCCTAGGATCTTAGAAAGCTTGGAAGTAGATTCTTTCCACTCATGCCTCCAGGTGATAAGGCAGCTTGGCTGACATCTTGATTTCAACCTTGCTAAAGCCTAAGTAGAAGACTCAGATAAACTGTTCCTGGACTTGGCTGGGTGCAGTGGCACACGCCTGTAATCCCTGTACTTTGGGAGGCCGAGGCAGGTGGATCACGAGATCAGGAGTTCAAGACCAGCCTGGCCAACATGGTGAAACCCCGTCTCTATTAAAAACAAAACAAAACAAAACAAAACAAAAAACTGTTCCTGGAATTCTGACCTACAGAAATTGTGAGTATATTAAGTGCGTAGTATTTTAAGCTGCTAATTTTGTGGTAATTAATGTGCTATGCGACAATAATAATATAAGCCTAGAACATCTTGCTCTGCCAGAAAGTGAGAAGGAACTCAAATAACTGTAAGCTATGACAAAAGGATCCTGAAGTAAATTTGAAGGTGCTCTCACTAGACATATCTGGGATAATATGAGATTCAAAATAAATAATAGTATAAATATATTTATATTAATATATTAATAATATAACATTAATATAGTTAATATATTAAGGTAATATAAATAAAATGGGAAATAATGAGTTCACATTCATATAAATAAATAACCAGTAAATCAATGGAAAGAAGAGAAAGCTCTTCCTTGCTACTATAAGGACAACTAATTAGTGTAAAAGAAATAATACAATTGAAAATATCTATTTTGTAACCATCATAATAATAGTTAATTCAGGCAGAAACATCAATAATTGCTAAAACAAGGGTGAAAGTGGGATGATAAATGAATATTTGCATAGCTTCGAATTGTCTTTCCACAAACAAATTAATTAGGTAAAAGAATAAATTTATAGTGGAAAATCTGGCAGACACCACCAAGAAATCAAGCTTAACATTATCAGCAGTTGGACATATTGCCATATGTACTTCCTGATATGATGCACCGTGAAGCGAACAACATCACTTCCATAGTATTCCTGCCAAACATGCTTAACCTGCATCTAATCATGAGGAAGCATTAGACAAATGTTAACATTTTGCCCTTTTGCCATTATTGCAATAGTTGGTGAAACTTGAATGTACTCTCTGAGTGAAGAATACATGGGAGTCTCTGTATTTATCTTGCAGTTTTCCCTCTGTAAGTTTAAAATTGTTTCCAAATAAAAAATTTTAAAAGGGGCGAGGAGTGGTGGCTCACATCTGTAAATCTAGCACTTTGGGAGGCCAAGGGAGGCAGATCTGTTGAGCCCAGGATTTCGAGGCCTGGGCAACATGGCGAAACTCTGTCTCTACTAAAGATACA
Organism: Sapajus apella; assembly: GCF_009761245.1. Taxonomy (NCBI): domain Eukaryota; kingdom Metazoa; phylum Chordata; class Mammalia; order Primates; family Cebidae; genus Sapajus; species Sapajus apella. The sequence continues at coordinate 1,651,061 of NW_022437104.1, forward strand.
AAAATTAGCCAGGTGTGGTGGCGTATGCCTGTAGTCCCAGCTACTTGGGAGGTTGAGGTGGGACGATCACCTGAATCTGGGGAGGTCAAGGCTGCAAGTGAGCTGTGATTGTATCACTGTACCCCAGCCTGGGTGACAGAGTGAGACCACCTTTCAAAAAAACAAACAGAAGAAGAAATATAAAAAGGAAATATGTGCCAGGCACTGTCCCAGTTAGTAGAATAATTCTGGCAACAAAAACAGACAAAAATTCCTGCTCTCATGGGTTTTACATTTTAGTGGGAGGAAGTAAAGACTAAATAAATCATTATATTGTAGTGTGGGTAAGAAAAAACATCTAAAAAATTATTGTATCAAGTCAGTTGGGAATAAGTGCTATGATTAATAAACCAGAGGAAGAGCATAAGAGAGTGACTCTAGGATCTAGCTATGTGGACTGGTAGGCACTCTATTTAAATTAGGCTAGTCAGCAGAGGTCTCTTTAAGAGGTGATGCTTGAGTGGAGAACTAAAAGATAAAGATTCAGTTATAAAAAGGTCTGGGGAAAGAGCACTCCAGGCATAGGGGCCAGCAAGTTCGAAGGACCCGAAGTGAGAATGAGCTTGGAATTTTTAGGAGTTCCCCGAAAAGCCAGTGAAATGGTAGGATAATAGATTAGGCATGGCAGAAGGTAGACCAGTTGTGCAGGGGTGTGTGTGTGTGTGTGTGTGTGTGTGTGTGTGTGTGAGTGTGACAGTATGTTGGGATTATGAAGGTAATTTAACATTGACTCCAACTTTTTAAAGCTATATAGTATGAACAGCAGAACTCTGAAATTTGACTTCTGGGTTCAAATCCAGTTTCTTCTACCAGCCATGTGACTCTAAGAAAATGCCTTAACCTTCCTGTGCCTCAGTTCCCTCATTTGTAAATGAGAACTAATAATAGCTCCAATCTAAATAGTTTACTTTGAGAGTTAAACAGATGGGTGCATGTAAAATGCTCAGGACAGTGTCCAGCATGCCATCCCAATATATGTTAGAAATTATCTTAGTTGATTTGGCCTGGGCTGATTCACTGCCTGGTTGGTGTGTGTGTGGCAGGATCCCAGGACGTATAGCTTGTCTGACTGTATGTGTCTGGCGGGGGGAACAGAGGAGCCCAGGCCTAAGAAATGTGACCCTGCACAGTGAGGGATGAGGGCTACTTCCTGCTCATTCCTACGTCCTACCAAAACCACGTCCTGTGAAAGGGATTCTAGCAGGTGTGACCTATTGAATAAAACAGGAAACCATGAATTCACATTTACATAAATGAATATACAGTCAAAGTCCCTAATTGATTCCTAATTCTATTTTTTATACTTAACCTATAGACCCAAATTCAACTCATGTTTGAACTCTTCTAGATAAAAGCCACTCCTAATCTCTGTCCCATATACAAATGAAGTCCTGACCCATTGTCCACCAACCAAATCCTGACCACTTCTCCAATCCGAGGTCTGTTGCTGGCTCCAAATCTGGCCTAGCTCTGCCTTTCACTCCCAGAGGCCCAAACTTGGCCCCATCTTCAGCCCCCACCTTCACTTAATCTGTTATTGGCCTTGACTCAGGCCCCATCACAGCTCCAGTCTCAGTCTTGGTGCTATACTAGATAAGTGTGCTGATCTTAGAAACATTTCTTATGAGGCGCTCAGATTCCTGCCTTTCATTCCTAACGTTTTGTAGGGGAACCATAGTGTTGGCGTGAATGAAATTAGCTTGGGTGATGAGAGATGCTACTCCCATAATTTATTCAGGCCTGTTCTTTCACTTACTTATTATTAACCCTCAGTGTGCTATTCCTTTTTGCGTTTGCTCGTGTTCTCTTCAACTGCAATGCCTCCTCTGCTCCTCATCACCTCCCCAAATCCTTTAATGATCAGCTCTTGATACTATACACAGGTATTGATCGACTTACGACCTATGCAACTTACGACCATTCGACTTTATGACCACAATCGCTAGCCACGACTGCCCCGCGTCTGGCAGTGCAAACGTTGCCCAGCTGGGCGTACGACAGTGCGGACCAGCTTCTGGCAGCACTACCATCTCCGCGTGCATATAGCCTACTCAACTTACGACCAAATCGTGTTACGACCGGTCTTTTGGAACCAATTGTGGTCGTAAGTCGAGCACTAGCTGTATAGTGATACCATACTTCCCTTAGGACTTGCTTCTGGGCCAGTGGATTCTATACTCATGCCTTTTGGACTTGCACTTTGTTTTGCATCCTGATTTTTGGTGGGAAATTTCTGTATAGGAGGGGCTTATCATTGGCATTCTAGGTGAATTGGGTCTTCAAACTACATTTGCACAGCACTTTACCAGAAATTGAGGAAACAAATTTTCTAAATCAAATAATTTCAGGTGGGCTTCCATTTTGGGTTGCATGATAACCTGAATGACCTTCCTGATTTAAACAACTAAAATTTTTAATAGAATGTAAAGAAAATTGGATAGTTAAAATGCTGTATTGAACTACGATTAGATTAAGAAGCAGATAAATCCTCAAAACAAGGTAGAGTGTATTCATACAATGAGATACTACTGAGAATTAAAAGAGGACAAATGATGAAAATATGCTATAACATGGATGCATCCTAGTGCTAGGTGAAAGAAGGCAGGCACAGACGAGTATATAGTATATGATTCCATCTAAATGAACTTTAAGAACAAGCAAAACTAACCTATGATATTAGAAGTCAAGGTAGTATGAAAACAGACTAAAACAGAAGAAAAAGCAAAAAAAGAAGTCAAGAGAGTGTCTACACTTAGGGAATAGGACTGAGAAGGGGCATGAGGGAAACTTGTGATAGAAATGTTCTCTCTCTCTCTTTTTAAAAGACAGGGTCTCAGCCTGCTGCCTGGAGTGCAGTGGTTTGATCATAGCTCACTGTAAGCTGAAACTCCTAGGCTCTAGCAACTCTCCCATCTCAGCCTCTCAAGTAGCTGGGACTACAGGTGTGTGCTACTATGCCAGGTCATTTTTTTTTTTTTTGAGGCAGAACCTCACTCTTGTTGCCCAGGATGGAATGCAGTGGTGTAATCTCAGCTCACTGCAGCCTCTGCCTCCCAGGCTTAAGCGATCCTCCCACTTCAGCCTCCCAGGTAGCTGGGACTTCAGGTGCATGCCACCATGCCTGGCTAATTTTTATACTTTTTGTAGAGATAGGGTTTTGCTTTGTTGCCCAGGCTGGTCTCAAACTCCTGGGCTCAAGTGATTCTCTGGCCTTGGCTTCCTAAAGTGCTGGGATTATAGGCATAAGTCACTGTGCCTAACTGTTCTATGTATCTTGTTCTTAGTGATGAAGATATCTATATATTTGCAAATTCATACAGCTGTTGTTATTTGTGCTTGGAGCCTACCCAAAGTGGGAAATCTAATAGGAGACCCACTAAGCAGAAAAAGATGAAATACCTAAAGACTGCACCGTAGTGTAAGGGTAAAGGAGAAATAAACCCTGCCAAGCAGAAGGACAGAAAGAAAACTCGCTCACTTTGACTTCCTTGCTGAATTGAAAGAAAAAAATTCCCTGTAGCAGCAACAGGCACACCTAGACCCAGATCTTAGATTTTAAGTATCACTTCTGACTAAAAAGGAACTCAGAATCCCTTGGAGTAATAGCTGATTCCAGGGCTGGATCAGGGAAGTTATAAGGCTGGAACATCTTGTAGTGTCAGAAAGTAAGGAAATGTTCTCCAGATGATAGGGGCATGTCACGAGGACATGGGAGTCACCTTGAAGGAGTTTGCACTGGCCAGATCTGAGGCAATTTAATCATCATAATAAGTAAAAATGTTAACAGATTATAACCATTGAATAAAATAGGAATCTATGAGTCTGTTCCAATAAATAAGTAAATAAAGGCAAGTATTCAATAGTCACATGTAGCTGGTGGCTACCTTATTGAATAACACAGCTCGAGAGAATCTGTCACCTATTTACATGAGGGATCATGTACAAAAATGCCTATTGTGGTGGGTGATGAACAATGAGAACACGTAGACTCAGGGAGAGGAGCATCACACACTGGCGGCCAGTTGGTGGGGGAGGCTAGGGGAGGAACACCGAGGGGTGGGGAGAGTGGGGAGGGATAACATGGGGAGAAATGCCGGATATAGATGAAGGGGGAATGGAGGCAGCAAACAACCTGGTTATGTATGCACCTATACAGCAACCCTGCATGACCTGCACATGTACCCCAAAACCTAAAGTACAATAAAAAAAAATGCTTATTGTAACATCATTTGTAATAGAAAAGTAGAAGCAATATAAAAGTCCATCAGAAGTAGAATGACTAAATAGTGTATTTAAACAATGAAGCACATATAGCAGTGAAATGAATAATTTACCGTTACATGGGCCAACGTGGATGAATCTCAGAAACATGATGTTAACTGAAAAAGCAAGTCATGGCCAGGTGCGGTGGCTGATGCCTGTAATCCCAGCACTATGGGAGGCCGAGGTGGGTGGATCATGAGGTCAGGAGATCGAGACCATCCTGGCTTACACAGTGAAACCCCATCTGTACTAGTACAAAAAATTAACTGGGCATGGTGGCACATGCCTGTAGTCCCAGCTACTTGGGAGGCTGAGGCAAGAGAATCACTTGAACCTGGGAGGCGGAGGTTACAGTAAGTCAAGATCGTGCCACTGCACTCCAGCCTGGGTGACAGAGCGAGACTCTATTTAAAAAAAAATGAATAAATAAATAAAAATTAAAAAAATAAATAATAAAAGCAAATCATAAAAGAAAACAAAATAATCTTTTATATAAAATTAAACAGGTAAAACAAATATAAGGATACAAACATAGCTAACAAATAGAAGCAAGAAACTACAAAATTTAGGGTAGTGGTTATTTTTGCATAGAGGGAGTGCTGTGTGTATTGGGGAGGGCTTCTAGGATAATATGATGTTGAGTACCTGGGTAGTCATGTCATTCTTTTTTTCCCGACACTATCCATGTGGAGATACATGTCATTATTTTAATTTCCTTTATATGTATGACACTTTAGGTTTTTAATTTAAAATTTTTTATTGAGATGGAATTTACATAACTAAATTTATAAATATACATTTATAAATGTATAACAAATTTATAAATAAAACTAACAATTTCATTTATTATTTTTTACTTTTCCTTACATTATTGGGGTATAGGTGATATTTGCTTACATGAGTAAGTTGTTTAATGGTGATTTGTGAGCCTCTGGTGCACCCATCGTCTGAGCAGTATACACTGCACCATATTTGTAGTCTTTTATCCCTCATCCCCCTCTTACTCTTCCCCGCAAGTCCCCAAAGTCCATTGTATCATTCTTATGCCTTTGCATCCTCACAGCTTAGCTCCCACATATCAGTGAGAACATAGGGTGTTTGGTTTTCCATTCCTGAGTTACTTCACTTAGAATAATAGTCTCCAATCTCATCCAGGTCACTGCAAATGCTATTAATTCATTCCTTTTTATGGCTGTGTAGTATTCCATCATATATACATATACCACAGTTTATCCAGTCATTGATTGATGGGCATTTGGGTTGGTTCCACGATTTTGCAGTTGTGAATTGTGCTATAAACATGCATGTGCAAGCATCTTTTTCAAATAATGACTTCGTTTCCTCTGGGTAGATACCCAGTAGTGGCATTGTAGATCAAGTGGTAGTTCTACTTTTAGTTCTTTAACGAATCTCCACAGTGTTTTCCATAGTGGCTGTGCTAGTTAACTTTCCACCAGCAGTGTAGAAGTGATCCCGGTTCACCGCATCCACACCAACACCTACTGTTTTTTCATATTTTGATTATGGCCATTCTTGCAGGAGTAAGGCGGTATCACATTGTGCTTTTGATTTGCATTTCTCTGATCATTAGTGATGTTGAGCATTTTTTCATATGTTTGTTGGCCATTTGATATTTTCTTTTGAGAATTGTCAATTCATGTCCTTAGTCCACTTTTTGATGGGATTGTTTTTTTCTTATTGATTTATTTGAGTTTGTTGTAGATTCTGGGTATTAGTCCTTTGTCAGTTGCATACCTTGTGAAGATTTTCTCCCACTCTGTGGGTTCTCTGTTTACTCTGCTGACTCTTCCCCAAAGCTCTTTAGTTTAATTAGGTCCCAGCTATTCATCTCTGTTTGTATTGCATTTGCTTTTGGGTTCTTGGTCATGAAATCCTTGCCTAAGCCAGTGTCTAGAAGGGTTTTTCCAATGTTATCGTCTAGAATTTTTATAGTTTCACGTCTTAGGTTTAAGTCTTTATCCATCTTAAGTTGATTTTTTTTATAAGGTGAGAGATGAGGATCCAGTTTCATTCTCCTACATGTGGCTAGCCAATTATCCCAGCGCTATTTGTTGAATAGGATGTCCTTTCCCCGCTTGCTGTTTTTGTTTGCTTTGTCAAAGATCGGTTGGCTGTAAGTATTTGGGTTTATTTCTGGGTTCTCTATCTTGTTCCATTGGTCTATGGTCCTATTTTTATACTAGTACCATGCTGTGTTGGTGACTGTGGCCTTATAGTATAGTTTAAAATCAGGTGGTGTGCTGCCTCCAGAATTTTTTATTTATTTATTTATTTTTGCTTAGTCTTGCTTTGGCTATGCAGGCTCTTTTTTGGTTTCATATAAATGTTAGAATTGTTTTTTCTAATTCTGTGTGGAATGATGGTGATATTTTGATGGGGATTGCATTGAATTTGTAGATTGCTTTTGGCAGTATGGTCATTTTCACAATATTGATTCTACCCAACCATAAGCATGGGATGTGTTTCCATTTGTTTATGTTGTCTGTGATTTCTTTCAGCAGTGTTTCGTAGTTTTCCTTGTAGATGTCTTTCAACTCCTTGGTCAGGTATATTCCTAAGTATTTTATTTTTGCAGCTATTGTAAAAGGGGTTGAGTTCTTGATTTGATTCTCTTCATGGTCGCTGTTGGTGCAGAGCTATTGATTTGTGTACATTACTTTTGTATCCAGAAAATTTGCTGAATTTTAAATCAGTTCTAGGAGCTTTCTGGAGGACTCCTTGGGGTTTTCAAGGCAAACAATCATGTTGTCAGCAAACAGTGACAGTTTGACTTCCCCTTTACCGATTTAGATGCCCTTTATTTCTTTTTCTTGTCTGATTGTTCTGGCTAGGACTTCCAGTGCTATGTTGAAGAGGTGTGGTGAGAGGGGGCGTCATTGTCATCTTCCAGTTCTCAGAGGGAAGGCTTTCAACTTTTCCCCATTCAGTATTATGTTGGCTGTGGGTTTGTCATAAGATGGCTTTTATTACACTAAGATATGTCCTTTGTATGCTAATTTTGCTGCGAGTTTTAATCATAAAGAGATGCTGGATTTTGTCAAATGCTTTTTCTACATCTATTAAGTTGATCGTGTGATTTTTGTTTTTAATTTTGTTTATGTGGTGTATCACATTTATTGACTTGTGTATGTTAAACCATCTCTGCATTCCTGGTATGAAACCCACTTGATCATGCTGGATTATCTTTTTGATATGTTGTTGAATTCTGTTAGCTAATAATTTGTTAAGGATTTTAGCGTCCATGTTCATCAAGGATATTGGTCTGTAGTTTTCGTTTTTGGTTATGTCCTTTCCTGGTTTTGGTATTATGGTGATGCTAGCTTTATAAAATGAATTAGGGAGAGTTCCTTCTTTCTGTATCTTGTGGAATAGTGTCAAAGGGATTGGTACCACTTCTTCTTTGAATGTCTGGTACAATTCTGCTGTGAATGTGTCTGGTCCTGTACTTTTTTTTGTTGTTGGTAATTTTAAAATTACCATTTCAACCTTGCTACTTGTTATTGGTCTGTTCAGGGTACCTGATTCTTCCTGATTTAAGCTAGGAGGGTTGTATTTTTCCAGGAATTTATCCACCTCTTCTAGGTTTTCTAATTTATGTGCATAAAGGTGTTCATAGTATCCTTGAATGATCTTTTGAATTTCAGTGGTGTCAGTTGTAATGTCTCCTGTTTCATTTCTTAAGAGTGAGGTTACTTGGGTTTTCTCTCTTCTCTTCTTGGTTAATCTTGTTAATAGTCTATCAATTTTATTTATCTTTTCAAAGAACCAGATTTTTGTTTCATTTATCTTTTGTATTTTTTTTTTGTTTGTTTCAATTTCATTTAGTTAAGCTTTGTGCAGTGGCAGTATCGTAGCCAATGAGGTTTATCCAAGGCGTGATTATTGCAAATTGAAAACGTTTCCCAATTTCATTTAGCTCTGCCCTGATCTTGGTAATGTCCTTTCTTCTGCTGGGTTTGGGTTTGGTTTATTCTTGTTTCTCTAGTTCCTTTAGCTGTGAACTTAGAACGTCAGTTTGTGCTCTTTCAGTCTTTTTGATGTAGGCACTTAGGGCTATGAAGTTTTCTCTTAGCACTGCCTTTGCTGGATCCCCGAGGTTTTGATAGGTTGTGTCATTATTCTCTCAGTTCAAAGAATTTTTAAATTTCCATCTTGATTTCGTTTTTGACCCAATGCTCATTCAGGAGCAGCTTAATTTTCATTTCTTTGTATGGTTCTGAAGTTTCCTTTTGGAGTTGATTTCCAGTTTCATTCCACTGTGGTCTGAGAGAATGCTTGATATAATTTCAATTTTCTTAAATTTATTGAGGCTCGTTTTATGGCCTATTATATGCTCTATCTTGCAGAAAGTTCCTTGCACTGTTGAAGAGAATGTGTATTCTGTGGTTGTTGGATAAAATGTTCTGTATGTATCTGTTAAGTCCATTTGTTTCAAGGTGTAGTTTAAATCTATTGTTTCCTTGTTGACTTTCTGTCTTGATGACCTGCCTAGTGCTGTTAGTGAAGTACTGAAGTCATCCACTATTATTGTGTTGTCATCTATCTCATTTCTTAGGTCTATTAGTAATTGTTTTATAAATGTGGGAGCTCCAGTGTGAGGTGTGTATATGTTTAGGATTGTGATATTTTCCTGTTGGACAAGAACTGTTACCATTATATAATGTCCCTCTTTGTCTTTTTTAACTGCTGTTGCTTTAAAATTTGTTTTGTCTGATATAATAATAGCTACCCCTGCTTGCTTTTGGTGTTCATTTGCATGAAATGCCTTTTCCCACCCCCTTACTTTTTAAGTTTATGTTAGTTCTTATGTGTTAGGTTGAGTCTCTTGAAAACAGCAGATAGTTGGTTGGTGAGTTCTTATCCATTCTGGTTCTGTATCTTTTAAGTGGAGCATTTAGGCCATTTACATTCCATGTTAGTATTGAAATGTGAGGTACTGTTACTTTCATCATGCTTTTTGTTTCCCGTATACTTTTTTTTTCTTTTTAAAATGTATTTTTTGTTTTATAGGTCCTGTGTGATTTATGCTTTAAGGAAGTTCTCCTTTGATGTGTTTCCAGGATTTGTTTCAAGATTTAGAGCTCTTTTTTAACAATTCTTGTAGTGGTGGCTTGGTAATGGTGAATTCTGTCAGCATTTGTTTGTCTGAAAATGACTGTATCTTTCCTTCATATATGACGCTTAGTTTCACTGGATACAAAATTGTTGGCTGAGAATTGTTTTGTTTGAGGAGGCTGAAGACAGGGCCCCAATACCTTCTAGCTTGTAGGGTTTCTGCTGAGAAATCTGTTAATCTGATAGGTTTTCTGTTATAGGTTACCTGGTGCTTCTGTCTCTCAGCTCTTAAGATTCTTTCCTTTGTCTTAACTTTGGATAACCTGATGACAGTGTGCCTAGGAGAAGATCTTTTTGTGATGAATTTTCCAGGTGTTCTTTGTGCTTCTTGTAGATGGATGTCTAGGTCTTTAGCAAGGCTGGGGAAGTTTTCCTTGATTATTCCCCTGAATGTGTTTTCTAAGCTTTTACAATTCTCTTCTTCCTCAGGAACACTGATTAGTCTTAAATTTGGTCATTTGACATAATCCCAGACTTCTTGGAGACTTTGTTCATATATCCTTATTCTTTTTTCTTTGTCTTTGTTGGGTTTCTCTTACTTATTCAATTCTATTGCTGAGACTTTCCAGAGCAGTTTACATTTCTAAAATTGTATCTAAAGTTTCCTGAATTTTTGATTGTTTTTTCTTTAAGCTATCTAGTTCCTTGAATGTTTCTAACTTTACTTGTTGTATCATGTTTTGGATGTCCTTGCATTGGACTTTGTCTTTCTGTGGTCCCTCCCTGATTAGCTTAATAACTAACCTCCTGAATTCTTTTTCAGGTAAATCAGGGATTTCTTCTTGGTTTGGGTCCATTGCTGGTGAACTAGTGTGATTTTCTTGGGGGCGTTGAAGAGCCTTGTTGTGTCATATTACCAGGGTAGGTTTTCTGGTTCCTTCTCATTTGCGTAGGCTCTGTCAGAGGAAGTATCTAGGGCTGAAGGCTGTTGTTCAGATTGTTTTGTCTCATGTGGTGTTCCCTTGATGTAGTAGTCTCCCACTTTTCCTATGGATGTGGCTTCCTGTGAGCCAAACTGCAGTGATTGTTGTCTCTCTTCTGGGTCTAGCCACCCAGCGAGTCTACCTGGTTCCAGGCTGGTGCCGGGGGTTGTCTGTACAAAGTCCTGTGATGTGAACCTGAACTGTCTATGGGTCTCTCAGCCGTTGATACTGGTGCCTGTTCCGGTGGAGGTGATGGCAGTGGGGTGCAATAGACTCCATGAGGGTTCTTAGCTTTGTTGGTTTAATGCTCTATTTTTGTGCTGGTTGACCTCCTGTCAGGAGGTGGCGCTTTCAAGAAAGCATCAGCTGTAGTAATATAGAGAGGGACCAGTGGTGGGCAGGGCCCTAGAACTCCCAAGATTATATGCCCTTTGTCTTCCACTACTAGGGTGGATAGGGAAGGACCATCAAGTGGGAGTGGGGCTAGGTATATCTCAGCTCAGACTCTCCTTGGGTGGGTCTTGCTGTGGCTGCTGTGGGAGATGGGGTGAGATTCCCGGGTCACTGGAGTTATGGACCTAGGAGAATCATGGCTGTCTCTGCTGTGTCATGCAAGTTGTCAGGGAAGTAGGGGAAAGATGGCAGTCACAGGCCTCACCCAGCTCCCATGCAAACAAAAGGCCCATCTCGCTCCCATCATGCCCCGCACAACAGCCCCAAGTCTGTTTCCAGGCAGAGGACAAGACAGGCTTGAAAACTTGCCCAGGGCTACCCACCTTCCAGCTGTGAAAGAAAAGGGCTTGATTCTTCCCCCGCCTGTGGAGTCTACACACCAAATTTGCACCCTCCTTCTGGTCAGGAGGCTTCTTGCCCATTCAAACTGTTACAGAGTTAAACTAGAGATGTCCTTCTCCCTGTGGAGTTTTATCCCCTGCTCCTCTGGTCACCCTTCCAATAGATCCCTGTGGTGCCAGGCAGGAAGGGTCTGCTAGGAGACTCAGCGAGCTCCCTGGGCCTTTCTGCTGCTTCTTCTACCCCTATATTTCACTTGGCTCTCTAAATTGATTCAGCTCCAGGTAAATTCAGAAGCTTCTCCTGCAAACAGAACTTCAGCTCCTCCAGTGGAAGCATGTGTTCAGAAGAGGAGGGTCTCCCTTTCCTACTTCTGCAGTTGGGGCACTCACAGTATTTGGGGTGTCTCTTGGGTTCTGAAGGAGTAGTCTGCTTCCTTCAGAGGGTCTGCAGGTCCTCTTGGGATTGCTGGTTTGTTCTTACAGTTGATCTGGAGCTAAAATTCACAATGTGAGCTTCCACAAGCTCCTCTGTCCAGAGCTTCAATCTAATCCTGCCTTCCATCCGCCATGATTGTCAAACTCCTAAAAACTGACCAGGTAAAAGTGACCTATTCAGTGGCATTACTGTGCAACCACTGTATCTAGTTTCACAACATACTCATCACCCCAAAAGAAAACCCTATTTCCATCAAGAAATTGATTCCCATTCCCCACTTCCCCAGCATCTAGAAACTACCAATCTACATTCATTTTCTATGCATTTATCTATTCTGAATACCTCATATTAAATAGAATCATTAAATATGTGACCTTTTTTGTCTAGGTTCTTTCACTTAGCATAATGATTTTGTGGTTCATCCATGTTGTGGCATGTATCAGTTTTTCATGGCTGAATAATATTTCATTGCATGTGTATACCACAATTTGTTTCTCCGTTTATTTGTTGATGGACATTTGGGCTGTTTCCACCTTCTGGCTGTTGTGAATAGTGTTGCTATGAACATACATGTACATATATTTGAGTACTAGTTTTCATTTCTTTTGGGTAAATACCTAGGAGTGGAATTGCTGGGTCTTATGGCAACTCCATGTTTAACTTTTAGGGTAACTGTCTGTAAGGCCTTTTAGGCTGACTGATGGCCCCATGAATGCCATGTTAACGTCTGTGACCTGCAGGGACACTCCAGTTGAGTTCCTAGAAAATCTAAAGTAACTGGAAGACCATGAAAAGAGAAAGAAATGATCAACTCCTGCAGTGCCTACTTAATTTTAAGACATTCTCTGTTGTTCCTTATTCCCTCTCCAACTGATAAGGCCATCAGACTTTGTAACTGACACAGTTGGGCCGGCTTTAGCTCAGCAGTTACTTTGACAATGCTTTCTATGGTGAAGACATGGTTAACTTACAACCTCCTCCCAGCTTGCAAAAGTCTTCCCTACAATGTAACTTTCCACTGCCCGCTCCAAACCTATGAAACCAACTCCTATCCCACCACCCTTTGCTGACGCCCTTTTCAGCCTCAGCCCACCTGCACCCAGGTGAGTAAACAACCATGTTGCTCACACAAAGCCTGTTTGGGGGTCTCTTCATTTAGAGTGCGCATTTTAACACTGTCAAACTGTTTTTCATATCACCTTATATATGTACTTTACAATAAAATAAATTAAAAAACCCAATAAGGCTGGAGATGTTAATGTGGTTAACTAGAGACTAAGTCTTCCCCTTTATCTCTACTAAGTATTTCCACCTCTGCTTTTCATCCAGTCTGTGCATTTCCTTTACCTTGGAAAATAGATGAAGGGAATTTTCCCGGAAGCCAGTACTTTCCTTTTCTTTTTCTTTCTTTTTTTTTTTTTTTTGAGACAGCCTCGCTCTGTTACCCAGGCTGGAGTACAGTGGTGTGACCTTGGCTCACTGCAACCTCTGCCTCCCAGGTTCAAGCGATTCTCCTGCCTCAGCCTCCCGAGTAGCTAGGATTATAGGCATGTGCCACCATGACCAGAAGCCAGTACTTCTTAAAGCCAGTACTTCTTAAAGCCAGTACAGCTTTCCCAGGGGAAAGCTGTGCCAATAGCTTTTCTGAAACCTGGGAAATATAATTGAAAAAGTAAAATATTTCCAGTAAGCATTTGTATGTGCCAGGCAGACTGTTAGCTGTTTCATGGATGTCATCACTTTGAAGCTTACTCAACTCTCCTGTGATTTTAATATTATCATGGCTTCAGTTTGTCTGTCTTGTTGTATCTAGCACAGGGGTGGAGGAACTCATTGAATGATATGGCTGGATAGGCAAGAGGTGGTGAATAAGAGGTTCAGTGTCCTCTGGGCACAGTGAGAAGACCTGGCAAGGGCAGTGCCCGCCATATGGGCGCCACAAACAGGCTACGGAAAGGGTTCTCCTTCAAACTGATATTCTTTAAATATTTGTTCAGCATTTATTTGGCAGGAGAAAGGAAAAACCGATTTTTTCTTTAATAAAAATTGCATACTTTTCTGGATGTTCAAAATAAGGAACATATTATATGCACCAAACTTAGCATATTTTAACTTCTTTGGAATTGCCTTTCATTTCACGGTTTTTCCATTGCTTGTAATTGGAGTGCGTTAGTCACTCACACTCACTAAGGGGAAAAGTAACTGCCCATGGATAGAGACAGGAAGTCTTGTTTAAATATATTTGAAAGGTCTTTTGGTAGAATGGTTTCTACTTTTAAGTAGCTTTTGTTCCCACTTTAGTTTTTTTTCCCCCTGAACCTAGCAACTCCTTAGGCACATTAAAATATTTTTATTTTGATGAGAAACTAGATGACTTGCTGTAGACAGCCTTACCTTGTGCACCATTCAGTTTTAGGCTTTGAGAGTAAGCTGCTGACCCTGGCTCTTACTCCCCAAGTCAGCTGGATGGCGTTAGCCTTAGGGCCTAGGGGGGTATGAGTGTGCACAATTACAAAAATATTCCAAAAATAGTATGAGCTTATAAGGGGTTTGTTACTATTGTGCTTATTTCCAAGTCAGGAAGCAGTTAACTTCAGTAGAGGGGTGGGGCCAATTTTTGCTTCACCAGTTAGTTGAGAGGTTTCTTATGGAAATCTGAATTAATTAGCATAGGTTTAATTCCTTGATATTGTTTCTTTTTGTGTAGTGGGAATCAACTGGCTAACTGGTCCACTACTTAAACTGGCTTGTCATTTGTGTGGGCAAAGGAAAAGGTTATTCTTAACCAAGAAGAAGGCTGTTTTTTAGATCTCAAATCCATGTGCAAAGAATCTGGGGAAAGAGAAAACCTTTCCACTTGTGCCTGGATCCCATCCTCTTCTGTTTCTTTAGCTGCTTCACCAATTATCCGTTTCTTTTCAGAAGCTGCAACCTATCTATCTCTGTTGGCAAGCTTCTATTAGCATTGGAAGATGTTCAGTATTTTTCCTTTGCAAAAAGGAAACCCACATCCCTTTGGCTAGTTCCCCATGTCCTTTCTCCTTTACACAAAACAATTTCTTGAATGAGTTGTCCACACTTGTATTTCCTCACCCTTTACCCACTCATCAACCTACTGTGATTTGGCTTTTCCCTCTGCTCTTCTACTATAATTGGATCTACCACCATCAACCAACTATCTCTTACTTGTTAAATTCAGTGGCTTTTAGCTATGTTTTCTCTCTCCTTAATTTGTCATCACATTTATCTCTGTTGACAATTCCACTCCCCCCCGCCCCCCGCCCCCCCGACCCTGCCAGAAGCTTACTCTGGCTTTCAGAAACTTCTCTGATTGCTGGGGACTGAATGTATCCCCACTGCCCCCAAATTCATATGTTGAAACCTAACCTCCAAGGTGATGGAATTGAGAGGTGGAGCCTTTGGGAGGTGATTAAATCATGAGACCTCATAAATGGGATTAGTATCTTTATTAAAGAGGCCTGAGGGATTTTGTTTGCCCCTTTCACTGTGTGAGAACACAGCTAGAAATCACAATCTATGGGGAATGAGGCCCCACCAGATACTGAAATTGCCGGCACTTGGATCTTGGACTTCTACACCTTCAGAGCTGTAAGAAATACATTTCTGTTATTTATAAGCTATCCAGCTTATGGTATTTTGTTGTAGCAGCCCAAACAGACTAAGACACTGGTTCTCCCACTACTCCAATGGGTCTCTTTCAGTCTTCTTCATGGGTCCTTAGTCTCTTTTATATATTCTTTTCCTTCCTATTCTCTAAATTTGAGTACTTTAAAAAATTTTAGGCTGGGTGCAGTGGCTCATGCCTGTAATCCCAGCACTTTGGGAGGACGAGGTGGGTGGATCACAAGGTCAGGAGTTCGAGACCAGCCTGACCAACATCGTGAAACCCCGTCTCTACTAGAAATACAAGATTAGCTGGGCGTGGTGGTGCCTACCTGTAATCTCAGCTACTCAGGAGGCTGAGGCAGTAGAATCGCTTGAACCCAGGAGGCGGAGGTTGCCATCGTGCCATTGCATTCCAGCCTGGGTGACAGTGAGACTCTGTCTCAAAAAAAAAAAAAAAAAAATTAGCTCTCAATTTAAAAATCTTATTAGTTCCCCCTGCTTTCCCATGCTGGTGAGGCCACATGTAGGAGCTGGCTTCAGTTATCCTCTGTATGCTGATGGCTCCTAGATCTTTTTCTCTTGCTCATTCCTCCCTCTGGAGCTCTAGACATTTGTATATGACGGCCTCCTGATTATCTGCTCCTGGCCGTCTTGCAAGTATCTGAAACTCAACATATATTAAACTCTACTTATCATCTTCATCCCCCTAGTCCTTCTAAACTTGCTGTTCCTCCTGACTTTCCCAAGTCAGCAAATAGCCCCTTTATCTGCTCAGTTATCCAAACAAAAGCTTGAGCATCAGCCTAGACTCAGCCTTTTCCTTTCAAGTCTTATTCTCTTTTTTCCACAGATCCATGTTCTAGGTGATGTGGTAATCTTGCCTCTAGTCATTTTCCCTACAATAAGATTGATCTTCTTGGAGCCTAGTTCTGATCACATGACTCCCATGCTCAAGAATAAGCACTAGATCAGAATAGAAAAATGAATAAAGAACACAAATAGGCAATTCCCAGAAGAAACACAAGTGGACTGGACTGGACATGATGGCCCATGCTTGTAATCCCAGCACACTGAGAGGCTGAGGCAGAAGGATCTCTGCAGCCCAGGAGTTGGAGACCAGGCTGGGCAACGTAGCGAGATGCCATCTCCATGAAAAAATAAAAAAAATTGCCAAGCATGGTGGCATACACCTGTCGTTCCAGCTAATTGGGAGGCCGAGGCAGGAGGAGGATCCCCTGAGCCCAGGAGTTCAAGTCCATAGTGAGCTACGATTGTGCCATTGCACTCCAGCCTGGGTGGCAGAGTGAGACCCTGTTTTAAAAAAAAAAAAAACCACAAATGGCCAATAAATATCTAGGAAGGGGCTCAATCTCACTTATAATTACAATACAAATTGCAGCACCATGATACCAGTTTTCACTTGCCAGATTTGCTAAAACCTAGGATTTTAGTGAGGGGAAATGGACATCCGTACACAGATGGTGGGAGTGTAAACTGGCAGAACATTTTGGAGGCAATTTGGCAGCAGGTATCAAAATATTAAGTTTGCACACCCTTTGATGCACTTTTAGATTTTATTCTACAGAAATACAGGAGTATATATATACAAATATATTTATTACATTATTGGAAACAATCTAAATGTCTGTCAACAATGAAATTATTAAGTAAGTAATGGTATATACAGTATACATATAAAGGATTACTAAGCTGCCTCTAAAAAGAATAAAGTATCTGTATAACATGACATGGAAAGATGATGACAATTTATTTTATTTATTTATTTTTTGAGACGGAGCCTTGCTCTTTCACCCAGGCTGGAGTGCAGTGGTTCAAGTGATTCTCCTGCCTCAACCTCCCGAGTAGCTGGGATTACAGGCATGTGCCGCCACACCTGGCTATTTTTTTTTTTTTTTTTGTATTTTTAGTAGAGACGGGGTTTCACTATATTGGCCAGGCTGGTCTCAAACTCCTGACCTTGTGCTCCACCTACCTTGGCCTCCCAAAGTGCTGGGATTACAGGCATGAGCCACCACGCCCAGCCGATGACAAAAAGAGAAAGTTTCACAACTGTGTTAATCTCATTTCTGTAAAGAAATTATTTTTTGTGTATATATAAAAACTTTTGAAAATATAGGTACAAACATTAATTGTGGGAGTAGGAGTTACAGGAGTAGGGAGGAAAGAGGCGTATACATTCTGTTTTACACAATTTTTAATTTTTTTTTTAATTTTGAGAGACAAGGTCTTACTATATTGCCCTGGCTTGTCTTGAACTCTTGGGCTCAAGCAATCCTCTTGCCTCAACCTTCCAAAATGCTGGGATTACAGGATTACAGGTGTGAGCCACTGTGCTCAGCCTGATTTACACAATTCTATACCCTCAACTGAGGATGCTTTGTTTCCTGAGGTAGAAATAATGATATGGGGATGAAGTTCAATGGGAAACAGGTCTAGGGATATGGATGTTACCTGGTGCCGATTATAATCTGGGAAGTCCACAGAAAAACTGAGGCAGACATTAGCATTGCTAGAGGATGATGCAGGTTATAGTGAACCAGGCACTGGTACAAAGATGTTAGATTTTTTGGGGTGCTGTTGGCTAGCAGAAACAGAAAACCCCTAACATAGCTGGCTTTAGCAATAAGGACATTATCTCACAAAACAAGAAATCCGAGGCAGTGCAGCTTCAGGGCTAATGAATTTTGAGGCTTACTGAGGCCATTAAGGTCCCAGGTTGTTTCCACTTGGCTATTTGAAATGTGTCTGCCTGTTTTATTTATTTATTTATTTTTATTTTTGTGGGTACATTGTAGGTGTATATACTAATGGGGTAGATAAAATTTGTTGATACAGGCATGCAATGTGTATTAATCACATAATGGAAAATGGGGTATCCATCCATTCACGCATTTATCCTTTGTGTTACAAACAATCCAATTACACTCTTTTGGTTATTTAATTTTTTAATTATATATATATATATATATATATATATATTATTGCATTTTAGGTTCTGGGTACATGTAAAGAACATGCAGGATTGTTGCATGGGTACATATATGGCAATGTGGTTTTCTGCCTCCATCTCCATCACCTATATCTGGCATTTCTTCCCATGTTATCCCTCCCCAACTCCCTACCCGCCACTGTCCCTCCCCTAATCCACCCCCACAGACCTCAGTGTGTGATGCTCCCCTCCCTGTGTCCATGTGTTCTCATTGTTCAACACCTGCCTATGAGTGAGAACATGTGGTGCTTGATTCTCTATTCCTTTGTCAGTTTTCACTCTTGTTGCCCAGGCTGGAGTGCAATGGCACAATCTCAGCTCAATTCATTCAGGAGGTTCAGGCAATTCTACCTCAGCCACCCGAGTAGCTGGGATTACAGGCATGCGCCACAACATCCAGCTAATTTTTTGTATTTTTAGTAGAGACAGGGTTTCACCATGTTAACCAGGCTGGTTTCGAACTCCTGACCTCAGCTGATCCACCCGCCTTGACCTCCCAAAGTGCTGAGATTACAGGTGTGAGCCCTCACGCCTGGCTGCCTTAGTTAAAATGTACAATTAGATGATTATTGACTATAGTCACCCTGGTGTGCTATCAAATGCTAGATCTTATGCATTCTTTCTATTTTTATTTTGTACCCATTAACTATCCCCACTTCTCTCTCACCCCCCAGCCCTATTACCCTTCCCAGCTTCTGGTAACCATCATTCTACTCTATATCTCCATGGGTTCAATTTAAAAATTTTTTAGCTTCCACAAATAAGTGAGAACATGTAATGTTCGTTTTTCTGTGCCTAACTTATTTCACTTAACATAATGGCCTTCAGTTCCATTCATGTTGTTGCAAATGGCTGGATCTCATTCTTTTTTATGGTTGAATAGTACTCCATTGTGTATATGTACCACATTTTCTTTATCCATTCATCTGTTGATGGACACTTAGGCTGCTTCCAAATCTTAGCTATTATGAACAGGGCTTGTTAGTTTTTTCTTGTAAATCTGTTTTAGTTCTTTGTAAATTCTGGATATCAGCCCTTTGTCAGATGGGTAAACTGCAAAAATTTTTTCCCATTCTGTTGGTTGCCGATTCACTCTAATGACTGTTTCTTTTGCTGTGAAGAAGCTGTGGAGTTTGATCAGGTCCCATTTGTCTATTTTGGCTTTTGTTGTCAATGCTTTTGGTGTTTTAGTCATGAAGTCCTTGCCTACACCTATGTCCTGAATGGTTTTGCCTAGATTTTCTTCTAGGGTTTTTATGGTGTTAGGTCTTATGTTTAAGTCTTTAATCCATCTGGAGTTAATTTTAGTGTAAGGTGTCAGGAAGGGGTCTGGTTTCTGCTTTCTGCACATGGCTAGCCAGTTTTCCCAACACCATTTATTGAACAGGGAATCCTTTCCCCATTGCTTGTTTTGTCTGGTTTGACACATGGACACAGGGAGGGGAGCACTACACACTGGGGTCAGTTGGGGGGAAATAGGGGAGGGACGGTGGGGGGTGGGGAGCTGGGGAGAGATAGCAAGGGGAGAAATGCCAGATGTAGGTGATGGGGAGGAAGGCAGCAAATCACACTGCCACGTGTGTACCTATGAAACAATTTTGCATGTTCTTCACATGTACCCCAAAACCTAAAATGCAATAAAATAAATAAATGGGAAAAAAAAATGAACAGAGCTGCAACACACATGGGAGTGCAGATATCTCTTCCTTATACTGATTTCCTTTTTTTGAATATATACCCAGCAGCAGGATTGCTGGATCCTATGGTAGCTCCGTTTAGTTTTTAAAGGAACTTCCAAACTGTTCTCCATATTGGTTGTACTAGTTTACAGTCCCGTCAACAGCGTGTGAGTTTCGCTTTTCTCCTTATCCTCTCCAGCATTTGTTATTGCCTGTCTTTTGGTTAAAAGCCTGTCTGCCTTTTTTGTAGGTGAGCTTCCTCATGGTTTCACAATGGCTGTCACAGTTCCAGACAACACATGAAGAAAGCTGTGTCCAAGGGCATAAAGTGGACCTTCCTTTTTCTATGTTTCTTTTAAAGATCAAGAAAGATTTTTCTGGCAGAAAAACTTTATTAGTCAAAGTCCTGGCAGGAAACAGATAGCTACACAGTGGCAGATTATCTTTTTCATAAATGGCTGCAGCAGTCTCTCTCATCCCATATACTTTTCTATAGTGAGATCTTACCATTCCCCCATTAAGAGGTGAAGTCAAATTCTCCTCTCTTTGAATATGAGTGGGCTTGTGAATTTATCGGTCATTAGTATATAGCAGAAATGATGGCTGTGTGACCTTTTAGGCTAAGTCATATGAAATGATGCACCTTTTGCCTGATTAGTTGGAACACTCACACTTGTAACCCTGAGCTGCCATTAAGAAGTCCAACTGAGACAGCAATGCTGTAGAGACCAAATGTAGAAACTCTGGTCAACAGCTCAGTTGAGCTCTTAACTGACAAGCAGTATTGACTGTAAGCCATTTGAGTGCGCCATCTTGGACATCCGGTACAGTTAAGTTTTCAGATGACTGCAGCCCAAGCTGACATCTGACTACAACTCCAAGGAAGACCCAAAGAGAACATTTTCCACCTGAGCCCTTCCCAAATTCCTGACTCAAAAATTGTGAGAAAAATAAACTTGTTGTTTTAAGCCACTAAGTTTTGGGGTAATTTGTTACACATCACTAGTAATTGGAACACAGCCTGAGCAACATGGTGAAATCCCATCTGTACAAAAATTAGCCAGGCATGGTGGCCTGAACCCATAGTTCCAGCTACTTGGAAGGCTGAGGAGGGAGAATTGCTTGAGCCCAGGAGGTTGGGGCTGCAGTCAGTCCTGCTCACGCCACTGCACACCAGCCTGGGCAACAGAAAGAGGTCCTCTCTCTTTTTATTTTTTTTTGAGACGGAGTCTCTCACTGTTGCCCAGGCTGTAGTGCAGTGGCGTGATCTCGGCTCACTGCAATCTCGGCCTCCTGGGTTCAAGCAATTCTCCTGTCTCAGCCTCCCAAGTAGCTGGGACCACAGGCGTGTGCCACCACTCCCAGCATTTTTTTTATTTTTTATTTTTAGTAGAGACGGGGTTTCACCATGTTGGCCAGGATGGTCTTGGTGTCCTGACCTCGTAATCTGCCTGCCATGGCCTCCCAAAGTGCTGGGATTATAGCTGTGAGCCACCACACCCAGCTGAGAGGCCCTTTCTTAATAAAACTAACTAAATAAAAAATTGTAGGAAAATAATCTTTAGATTTCCATCCACATCTCTGTTTTCAACACATGCACAACAGTTTTCATCACATGCACACCAGTTATCTTCTGTGGTGTAAAATGACAGGAACCATGTAAAAAATTCTTTGATTCTTGTCTGTTTCCTTTTTCAGCAGTTTCTCTTGTGGTACACATATACATTTTTACTTGAATTGCCTAATATAATTTCAACATACAAAACACGCAAGGAGATTTTTATTCTACCTTACTTTTAGAGTGCTTATCGTATTTGACAGAGTGACACCCTGTTTCTTAAAAAGTTATACCCATTTTACTAGGTATGTAGTGATTTGGTTTGGATTTGCATTTCTCTAATGACCAATAATGTTGAGCATTTTTTCATGTGCTTATTGTTTATTTGTAAGTCTTTTTGTTGAGAAGTATCTATTTAAGTCCTTCTTTTAAAATCAGGTTGTCTTTTTGTAGTTCAGTTGCAGGAGTTTTTTAATGAGATGGAGTCTAGCTCATATACATATACACATGTATACATTGTATACATGTATACAATGGAACATTGAAGAGGATGTCCTTTCCAGCACATGTATACAACGTATAATGATCAAATCAGGGTGATTAACATACTCATCGCCTTAAATGTGTCTTGGATACATTCAAAATTGTCTTTTCCTGGCTTTTTGAAAATATACAATAAATTGTAGTTTAACCATATTAATTCTACCGTGCTGCAGAATGATAGAACTCATTCCTCATATCTAGCTGTAATTTCGTATCTGTTAACCAAACCCTCCCCAGCCTCCCCTCCCCCCCCAGTCTCTAATACTCACAATTCTACTCTCTACTTCCATGAACTCAAATTTTTTTTAGCTCTCACATATGAATGAAAATGTGCAGTATTTATCTTTATATGCCTGACTTATTTCACTTGATTTATTATGTAGGCTTACCCATGTTGCCACGAATGACAGGATTTCATTCTTTTTAAGGTTGAGTAGTATTCAATTGTATATATATACCATATTTTCTTTATTCAGTCATCAGCTGATGGAAACTTAAGTTGATTCCATCTTGACTATTGTGAATAATACTGCAATAAGCATAGGTGTGCAGGGATCTTTTTGATGTACTGGTTTCATTTCCTTTGGTTAAATAATCCAGAGTTGCTGAATCATGTGATAGTTCTATTTTTAGTTTTTTGAGGAAGCTCCATATGTTTTTTTATATATATATATAATGGCCGCACTAATTTACACTTCCACTAACATCCTCGCCAGCATTTGTTATTTTTGTCTTTTTGAAAATAGCCATTCTGAGGTGATATGGTATCTCATTGTGGTTTTGATTTGCTTACCTGATGATTCATGATGTTGAGCATTTTTTCACATGTTTGTTGCCATTTGTATGTCTTCTTTTGAGAAATATCTATTCAGTTCTTTTGCCTATTTTTAAACTGGATTATTATTATTTTTTGCTTTTGAGTTGTTTGATTTCCTTGTATATTTTGAATTTTCATCCCTTGTTGGATGAATAGTTTGCAAATATTTTCTCCTGTTCTACAGGCTGTCTCTTCACTCTGTTGGTTGTTTTCCTTTGATGTGCAGAAACTTTTCAGTTTAATATAGTTCCGTTTGTCTATTTTTGTTGCCTGTGCTTTTGAAGTCTTAGCTGTAAAATCTTTGTCTAGACCAATGTCATGAAGTGTTTCCCCTGTGTTTACTTCTAGTACTTTTATTGTTTTGGGTATTATGTTTGAGTCTTTGATCCATTTGAATTGATTTTTGTATATGGCAAGAGTTGGTGGTCTATTTTCATTCTGCTGCATACGAATATCCAGGTTTCCCAACACAATTTATTGAAGAGGGTGCCCTTTTCCCAATGTATGTACTTGATACCTTTGTAAAAAATCTGTTGACTGTAAATATGTGGGTTTATTTCTGGGTTCTCTATTCTGTTCCGTTCATCTATGTGTCTGTTTTTATACCATCACTGTGCTGTTTTCATTACTATAGCTTTGTAGTATAATTTAAAGACAGATGGTGTGATGCCTCCAGCTTTGTTCTTTTTGCTCAGGATTGCTTTATTTATTCGTGGATTTTTTTGCTTCCATATGAATTTCAGGATTTTAAAAAAATTCTGTGAAAAATGTTATTGGTATTTTGATAGGGATTGCATTGAATCTTTATATTGCTTTGAGTAATATGGTCATGTTAACAATAGTAATTCTTCTAATCCATGAGCATGAGGTGTTTTTCCACTTGTTTGTGTCCTCTTCAATTTCATTCATCAATGTTTTGTAGTTTTTCTTGTAGAGCTCTTTTATCTCTTTAGTTAAATTTATTCCTAGGTATGTAATTTTTCTATAGTGTTTGTAAATGGGGTTGCTTTCCTGATTTCTTTTTCACATTGCTTGTTATTGGTGTATAGAAAAGCTACTAATTTTTTTTTTCTTTTTTTTTTGAGATGGAGTTTCGCTCTTGTTACCCAGGCTGGAGTGCAATGGCGCCATCTCGGCTCACTGCAACCTCCACCTCCTGGGTTCAGGCAATTCTCCTGCCTCAGCCTCCTGAGTAGCTGGGATTACAGGCACGCGCCACCATGCCCAGCTAATTTTTTGTATTTTTAGTAGAGACGGGGTTTCACCATGTTGACCAGGATGGTCTCGATCTCTTGACCCTGTGACCCACCCGCCTCGGCCTCCCAAAGTGCTGGGATTACAGGCGTGAGTCACCGCGCCCGGCGAAAAGCTACTGATTTTTATATATTGATTTTGTATCCCGCAACATTACTGAATTAGTTTATCAATTCCAAGAGTTTTTCGGTGGAGTCTTTAGGGGTTTCCAGATATAAGGTCATGTTGTCTGCAAAGAGGGACAACTTGACTTTCTCTTTTCTCATTTCGATGCCTTTTATTTATTCCCTTGCCTAATTACTATGGCTAGAACTTCTAGTACTATGTTGAATCAGAGTGGTGAAAATGGGTATTCTTGTTTTGTTCAGTTCTTAGAGGAAAGGCCTTCAGCTTTCTTCCATTCAGTATGATGTTAGCTGTGGGTTCGTCATATATGGGCTTTGTTATGTTGAGGCATGTTCCTTGTATTCTTAATTTGTTGTGAGTTTTTATCATGAAGGGATATTGAATTTTATCAAATGCTTTTTCTGCATCTATTGAGATGATCACATGGTTTCTGTCCTTCTTTCTGTTTATGTGATATATCACGTTTATTGATTTGCATACATTTAACCATCCTTATATCCCTATGATAAAGCCCACTTGATAATGGTGAAATATTTTTTTGATGTATTGCTGGATTCGATTTGCTGGTATTTTTTGATATTTGCATCTATGTTTATCAGTGATATTGCACTGTAGTTTTGTTTTGTGTGTGTGTGTGTGTGTGTGTGTGTGTGTGTGTGTCTTTCTGGTTTTGGTATCAGGGTAATACTGGCCTTGTAGAATGAGTTAGGGAGAATTTCCTCCTCTTCAGATTTTTGGAATAGTTTGAGAATAATTGTTGTTAATTCTTCTTTATAAGTTTAATATAACTCAGCAATAAAGCTATCTGGTCCTGGACTTATTTTTTTTCCAGTTTTATTTTATTTTATCATATATTTATATATGATATATATATATATATGTATTGCATTTTAGGCTCTGGGGTACATGTAAACAACATGCAGGATTGTTGCATAGGTACATACATGGCAATGTGATTTGCTGCCTCCATCCCCATTGCCTATATCTGGCATTTCTCCCCATGTTATCCCTCCCCAACTCCCTACCCCACACTGTCCCTCCGCTAGTCCACCCCCACAGACCTCAGTGTGTGATGCCACCCTCCCTGTGTCCATGTGTTCTCATTGTTCAGCACCTGCCTGTGAGTGAGAACATGCGGTGTTTGATTTTCTGTTCTTGTGTCAGTTTGCTGAGAATGATGGTTTCCAGGTTCATCCGTGTTCCTACAAATGACACAAACTCATCGTTTTTTAAGGCTGCATAGCATTCCATGGTGTATATGTGCCACATTTTCCCTGCCCAGTCTATCATCGATGGGCATTTGGGTTGGTTCCAAGTCTTTGCTATTGTAAACAGTGCTGTAATGAACATACATATGGATGTGTCCTTATAACAGAACAATATATAATCCTTTGGTTATATACCCAGTAATGGGATTGCTGGGTCAAATGGAATTTCTATTTCTAGGTCCTTGAGGAATTACCGCACTGTCTTCCACAATGGTTGAACTAATTAAACTCCCACCAATAGTGTAAAAGTGTTCCTATTTCTCCACATCCTCTCTAGCATCTGTTGTCTCAAGATTTTTTAATGATCGCCATTCTAACTGGCATGAGATGGTATCTCAATGTGGTTTTGATTTGCATTTCTCTAATGACCAGAGATGATGAGCATTTTTTCATGTTTGTTGGCCTCATATATGTCTTCTTTTGAAAAGTGTTTTCTCATATCTTTTGCCCACTTTTGATTGGGTTTGTTTTTTTTTTCTAGTAAATCTGTTTTAGTTCTTTGTAGATTTTGGATATAAGTCCTTTATCAGATGGGTAGATTGCAAAAATTTTTTCCCATTGTGTTGGTTGCTGGTTCACTCAAATGATTGTTTCTTTTGCTGTGCAGAATCTCTGGAGTTTAATTAGATCCCATTTGTCTATTATTTGTTGCCAGTGCTTTTGATGTTTGTCATGAAGTGCTTGCCTTTGCCTATGTCCTGAATGGTTTTGCCTAGATTTTCTTCTAAGATTTTTATGGTGTTAGGTCTTATGTTTAAGTCTTTAATCCATCTGGAGTTAATTTTAGTGTAAGGTGTCAGGAAGGGGTCCAGTTTCTGCTTTCTGCACATGGCTAGCCAGTTTTCCCAACACCATTTATTAAACAGGGAATCCTTTCCCCATTGCTTCTTTTTGTCAGGTTTGTCAAAAATCAGATGGTTGTAGATGTGTGGAGTTGCCTTCGAGGCTTCTGTTCTGTTCCATTGGGCTATATCTCTGTTTTGGTACCAGTACCATGCTGTTTTGATTACTGTAGCCTTGTAGTATAGTTTGAAGTCAGGTAGCATGACGCCTCCAGCTTTGTTCTTTTTGCTTAGAATTGACTTGGTTATGAGGGCTCTCTTTTGGTTTCATATGAAGTTTAAGGTGGTTTTTTCTACTTCTTTGAAGAAGGTCATTGGTAGCTTGATGGGAATAGCATTGAATCTATAAATTACTTTGGGCAGTATGGCCATTTTCACAATACTGATTCTTCCTAACCATGAGCGTAGAATGTTTTTCCATCTGTTTGCTTCCTCTCTTAGTTCCTTGAGCAATGGTTTGAAGTTCTCCCTGAAGAGGTCCTTTTACATCCTTTGTTAGTTGTATTCCTAGGTATTTTATTCTCTTTGTAGCAATTATGAATGGCAGTTCATTCTCGATTTGGCTCTCTTTAAGTCTGTTATTGGTGTATAGGAATGCTTGTAATTTTTGCATACTGGTTTTGTATCCTGAGACTTTGCTGAAGTTGCTTATTAGCTTCAGGAGATTTTGGGCTGAGACAATGGGGTCTTCTAAACATACAATCATGTCATCTGCAAATAGAGATGATTTGACTTCCTCCTTTCCTAATTGAATACGCTTTATTTCTTTTTCTTGCCTGATTGCTCTGGCTAGAACTTCCAATACTATATTGAATAGGAGTGGTGAGAGAGGGCATCCTTGTCTAGTGCCAGATTTCAAAAGTAATGCTTACAGTTTTTGCCCATTCAGTATGATATTGGCTGTGGGTTTGTCATAAATAGCTTTTATTATTTTGAGATACATTCCGTTGATACCTAGTTTCTTGAGAGTTTTTAGCATAAACGGCTGTTGAATTTTGTCAAAGGCCTTCTCTGCATCTATTGAGATAATCATGTGGTTTTTGTCTTTAGTTCTGTTTATGTGGTGAATTACGTTTATAGACTTGTGTATGTTGAACCAGCCTTACATCCCAGGGATGAAGCCTACTTGATCGTGATGGATAAGCTTTTTGATGCGCTGTTGCAATCGGCTTGCCAGTATTTTATTGAGGATTTTTGCATCTATGTTCATCATAGATATTGGCCTGAAGTTTTCTTTTCTTGTTGAGTCTCTGCTGGGTTTTGATATCAGGATGATGTTGGTCTCATAAGATGATTTGGGGAGGATTCTCTCTTTTTGGATTGTTTGGAATAGTTTCAGAAGGAGCTCCTCTTTGTATGTCTAGTAGAATTCGGCTGTGAACCCATCTAGACCTGGGCTCTTTTTTGGTTGGTAATCTATTAATTGCTGCCTCAACTTCAGCCCTTGTTATTGGTCTATTCAGGGTTTCAACTTCTTCCTGGTTTACGCTTGGGAGGGTGTAAGTGTCCAGGAATTTATCCGTTTCTTCCAGGTTTACTAGTTTATGTGCATAGAGTTTTTGTAGTAATCTCTGATGGTTGTTTGTATTTCTGTGGAATCTGTGGTCATATCCCCTTTATCGTTTTTTATTGCATCTATTTGATTCTTCTCTCTTTTCTTTTTTATTCATCTGGCTAGTGGTCTGTTTATTTTATTGATCTTTTAAAAAAAAACAGCTCCTGGATTTATTGATTTTTTTGAAGGGTTTTTATGTCTCTATCTCCTTCAGTTCTGCTCTGATCTTAGTTATTTCTTGTCTTCTGCTAGCTTTTGAATTTTTTTGATCTTGCTCCTTTAGCTCTTTCAATTTTGATGATAGGGTGTCGATTTTAGATCTTTCCTTGCTTCTCATGTGGGCATTTATTGCTATAAATTTTCCTCTAGACACTGCTTTAAATGAGTCCCAGAGATTCTAGTACATTGTGTCTTCATTCTCGTTGGTTTCGAAAAGCATCTTTATTTCTGCCTTCATTTCATTGTTTATCCAGTCAACATTCAAGAGCCAGTTGTTCAGTTTCCACGAAGTTGTGTGGTTCTGAGTTAGTTTCTGAATTCTAAGCTCTGGTTTGATTGCACTGTGATCTGAGAGACTGTTACAATTTCCATTCTTTTCCATTTGCTGAGGAGTGATTTCCTTCCAAATATGTGGTCAATTTTAGAGTAGGTATGATGTGGTGCTGAGAAGAATGTATATTCTGTGGATTTGAGGTGGAGAGTTCTTTCGATGTCTATTAGGATTGCTTGGTCCAGGTCTGAGTTCAAGTTCTGGATATCCTTGTAAATTTTCTGTCTCATTGATCTGTCTAATATTGACAGTGGAGTGCTAAAGTCTTCCACTATTGTTGTGTGGCAGTCTAAGTCTCTTTGTACATCATTAAGAACTTGCCTTATGTATCTGGGTGCTCCTGTATTGGGTGCATATATATTTAGGATTGTTAGCTTTTCTTGTTGCATTGATCCTTCACCATTATGTAATACTCTTCTTTGTCTCTTTTGATCTTTGTTGCTTTAAAGCCTATTTTATCAGAGACTAGGATTGCAACTCCTGCTTTTTTTTGCTCTCCATTCGCTTGGTAGATCTTCCTCCATCCCTTTATTTTGAGCCCATGTGCAACCTTGCATGTGAAATGGGTTTCCTGGATACAGCACACCAATGGGTTTTGACTTTTTATCCAATTTGCCGGTCTGTGTCTTTTGATTGGGGCATTTAGCCCATTTACATTTAAGGTTAACATTATTATGTGTGAATTTGATCCTGCCATTTTGATGCTAGCTGGTTGTTTTGCCCATTAGGTGATGCAGTTTCTTCATTGTGTTGATGCTCTTTACCATTTGGCACCTTTTTGGAGTGGCTGGTTGTTCTTATGTTTAGTGCTTCTTTCAGGAGCTCTTGTAAAGAAGGCCTGGTGGTGATGAAACCTCTGAGCAATTGCTTGTTCATAAAGGATTTTATTTCTCCTTCACTTATGAAGCTTAGTTTCGCTGGATATGAAATTCTAGGTTTTAAGTTGTTTTCTTTAAAGATGTTGAATTTTGATCCCCACTCTCTTCTGGCTTGTAGGGTTTTTGCTGAGAGATCTGCTGTGAGTCTGATAGGTTTCCCTTTGTGGGTAACCTGACCTTTCTCTCTCATTGCCCTTAGCATTTTTTCCTTCATTTAAACCCTGGTGAATCTGACAATTATGTGCCTTGGGGTTGCTCTTCTTGAGGAATATCTTTGTGGTGTTCTCTCTATTTCCTGGACTTGAACGTTGGCCTGCCTTGCTAGGTTGGGGAAGTTCTCCTGGATAATATCCTGAAGAGTGTTTTCCAGCTTGGATTCATTCTCTCCATCACATTCAGGTACACATATCAAACGTAGATTAGGTCTATTCACATAATCTTGTACTTCTTGGAGGCTTTGTTCAGTTGTTTTTACTCTTTTTTCTCTAATCTTGCCTTCTCTTTTTATTTCATTGAGTTGATCTTCAATCTCTGATATCCTTTCTTCTGCTTGGTTGATTCAGCTATTGAAACTTGTGTATGCTTTGTGAAGTTCTCGTGTTGTGTTTTTCAGCTCCATCAATTCATTTATATTCCTCTCTAAGCTGTTTATTTTGGTTAGCATTTTGTCAAACCTTTTTTCAAGGTTCTTAGTTTCTTTGCATTGGGCTACAACATGATCTTTTAGCCCAGAGAAGTTTGTTATTACCCACTTTCTGAAGCCTGTTTCTGTCAATTCATCAGACTCATTCTCCATCTAGCCTTGTTCCCTTGCTGGAGAAGAGTTGTGATCCCTTGGAGGAAGAGAGACGTTCTGGTTTTGGGTATTTTCATCCTTTTTGCACTGGTTTCTTCCCATGTTTGTGAATTTATCTACCTGTGGTCTTTGTGGTTGGTAACTTTCAGATGGGGTCTCTGAGTGGTCGTCCTTTTTGTTGCTGATGAAGTTATTTCTTTCTGTTTCTTAGTTTTCCTTCTAACTGTCAGGCCTCCCTACTGTAGGACTGCTGGAGGTCCATTCCAGACCCTGCTTGCCTGGGGATCACCTGCAGTGGCTGCAGAACAGTAAGGGTTGCTGCCAGTTTCTTCTTCTCTTATCTTTGTCCCAGAAGGATACCCGTCAGATGTCAGCCTAAGCTCTCCTTTATGAGGTGTCTCTGGTTATATGGGGTCAGGGAGCTGCTTGAGGAGACAGTCTGTCCCTTATGGGAGCTCAAGTGCTGAGCTGTGAGCTCTGTTGTTCTGGTCAGAGCTGCTGGGCAGGTACGTTTAAGTCTGCTGCAGCAGAATTCATAACCTCCTTTTTTTCCCAAGTGCTTTGTCCTGAGAAGGTGGGACTATTATTTATAAGTTCCTGCCATTCTGCTGCCTTTTTTCAGAGATGCCCAGCCCAGTGAGGAAGTAGCCTTCTCACAGTCTGCCAGCAGAGGCATTGCTGAGCTGCCATGGGCTCTGCCCAGCTACTGTGTGAACTTCCTTGCAGTTTTGTTAATAGGGGTATAATTAGAACTGCCTCGGTAATGGCAGTCTGCCTCAGTAATGGCGGACTGCCTTAGTAATGGCAGACTGCCTTGGTAGTGGTGGACTGCCTTGGTAATGGTGGATGCCCTTACCCTCACAGAGCTGGACCATCCCAGGTCCAGCTGTGCTTGCTGTGGAACTCTCAATCCAGAGCGTTTCCGATTGCTGGTCTTGTGGGGGTGGGACCAGCTGAGCCAGATCACCTGGCTGTCTGTTTCAGCCCCCTTTTTTTCAGTTGAACAGGCGACTCTGTCTGCCAGGCGTTCCAGTCACCAGTTGAAATGGTGCCTGGATTTGTGTGAGTTTTTGTGTGGAGATCCATTGCACTGGCTGAAACAACTGCACTGGAGACTCATGGTGCTTTTCCACCCGGGGAATCTCCTGGTCTGTGGGCAGTAAAAATTCGGTTGGAAATGTGGTGATCACTCAGCCTCTGTGTTTTCAGTGGAAACTGCAATCCAGAGCTATTTCTATTTGGCCATCTTGGATCCTCCCCCCGGTCCTGGACTTTTCTTTGTTGGGAGACTTTGATTACTGATTCAATCTTGTTACTTGTTATTGTTCTTTTCAAGTTTTCTATTTTTCCCTGGTTCCCTATTGGTAGGTTATATATTGTAGGTTATATATATATTGGTAGGTTATATATGTCCAGGAATTTATCCATTTTTTCCTAGGTTTTCCAATTTGTTAGCACATAGTTGTTTATTACAGCATCTAATAATCTTTTGTAATTTTTTTGTCTTTTTTTGAGATGGAGTCTCACCCAGGCTGGAGTGCAGTAGCATGATCTTGGCTCGCTATAACCTCTGCCTCCCAGCTTCAAGTGATTCTCCTGCCTCAGCCTCCCAAGTAGCTGAGAGTACAGTTGTGTGCCACCATGCCCAGCTAATTTTTGTGTTTTTAGTAGAGATGGGATTTCACCATGTTGGCCAGGCTGGTCTCAAACTCCTAACCTCAAGTGATGCATCCACTTCAGCCTCCCAAAATGCTGGGTTTACAGGTGTGAGCCACTGTTCCCAGACAAAATTAAACTCCTCATGTATTTCTGAAGTATCAGTTGTAATGTCTCCTTTTTCTTTTCTGACTTTATTTATTTGGGTCTTCTCTCTCTTTTTTTTCAGTTAGTCTAGGTAGTTATTTATCAGTTTTGTTTGTCTTTTCAAAAAACCAACTTTTTATCTTGTTGATCCTTTGTCGTGCGTTTTTTAAAGCCTCTATTTTGTGAAGTCCTGCTCTGATCTTTATTATTTCTTTCCTTCCACTAATTATGGTTTTGGTCTGTTTTTACTTTTCTAGTTCCTTGAAATGCATCATTAGATTGTTTACTTGAAATTTATTTTTTTGATGTGGCATTGATTGCTATCAGGTTTTCTCTTAGCAGTGTTTTGCTCTATCCCATAAGTTTGATATATTGTATTTCTATTTTCATTTGTTTCAACAAATTTAAAAAATTTCCTTCTTAATTTATTCAGACTCAGTGATTGTTTATTTGCATATTGTTTGTTTCATGTGTTTTACTGTTTCCAAAATTCCTCTTATTAGTTTACTTTATCATTATTTTTATTTCAATAGTTTTTTGAGAACAGATGATGTTACAGGTGGTGTTTGGTTATATGGATAAATTCTTTAGTGGTGATTCCTAAGATTCTGGTGCACCCATCACCCAAGTAGTATACACTGTACCCAGTGTGTAGTCTTTTATGCCTCACCTGCCTCCCTCCCTTTCCTGCAAATCCCCAAAATCTTTGTATAATGCCTTTTGGTTGTCATAGCTTAGCTCTCACTTTTAAGTCAGAATATATGATGTTTGGTTTCCCATTCCTGAGTTACTTCACTTAGAATAGTGGTCTCCAACTCCATGCAGGTTGCTTCAAATGCCATTATTTTGTTCCCTTTTATGTATGAGTAGTATTCCATGGTGTGTGTGTGTGTGTGTGTGTGTGTATATATATACACACACACACACACACACACACATATATATCTCCATGTGTTTGGTTTTGAGGGTTCTTTTTGGAGCTGATTTCCAATTTTGTTTCACTGTGGTCTGAGAGAGTACTTGGTATAATTTCAATTTTCTTCCTCCCTTCCTCCCTTTCTCTCTCCTTCCTTCCTTCCTTCCTACCTTCCTTCCTTCCCTCCTTCCTTCCCTCCTTCCCTCCCTCCCTCTCTCCTTCCCTCCTTTCTCTCTTTCTTTCTATTTTGAGACAGAGTGTCACTAGTCACCCAGGCTGGAGTGTAGCAGTGCAATCTTGGCTCACTGTAACCTCTGCTTTCTGGTTTCAAGTGATTCTCCTGCCTCAGCCTCTTGAGTAGCTGAGATTACAGGTGTCCATCACCACTCCTGTCTAATTTTTATTTTATTTTATTTTTATCTTTATTTTTGAAATGGAGTCTTGCACTGTTACCCAAGCTGGAGTGCAATGGCACAGTCTTGGCTCACTGCAACCTCTGCCTTCTGGGTTCAAGCGATTCTCCTGTCTCAGCCTCCCAAGTAGCTGGGATTACAGACACCTGCCACCATGCCTGGCTAATTTTTTATTTTTAGTAGAGATGGGGTTTCACTATGTTGACTAGGCTGGTCTGGAACTTCTGACCTTGTGATCTGCCTGCCTCGGCCTCCCAAAGTGCTGGGATTATAGGCATGAGCCACCTCTCCTGGCCTAATTTCAATTTTCTGAAATGTATTGAGACTTGTTTTGTTGCCTATCATATGGTCTATCTTGGAGAATGTTTCATGTGCTGATGAACAGAATGTGTTTTCTAAAGTTAGGTAGAATGTTCTGTAAATATCTGTTAAGTCCATTTGTTCAAGGGTATAGCTTAAGTATATTGCTTCTTTGTTGACTTTCTGTCTTGATGACCTGTCTAGTACCATCAGCGGAGTATTGAAGTCCCCCACTATTACTGTGTTGCCATCTATCTAATTTCTTAGGTCTAGTAGTAAGTGTTTCATAAATTTGGGAGCTTCAGTGTTAAGTGTATGTATATTTAGGACTGTCATATTTTCCTGATGGACTAGTCCTTTTATCATTATGTAATGTCCATCTTTGTCTTTTTTAACTTTCGTTGCTTCAGAGTCTCTTTTGTCTGATAGAAGAATAGCTACTTCTGCTAGCTTTTGGTGTCCTTTTGCATGGAATATCTTTTTCCGCCCCTTTACCTTAAGTTTATGTGAATCCTTATGTATTAGGTGAGTCTCTTGAAGACAGCAGGTACTTGATTGGTGAATTCTTACCCATTTTGCCATTCTGTATCTTTTAAGTGGAGCATTTAGGCCATTTCCATTCAATGTTAGTATTGAGATGTGAGGTACTATTCTATTCATCACGTTCCTTATTGCCTGAATACCTTGTTTTTCCATTGTGTTATTGTTTTATAGGCCCTGTGAGATTTATGCTTTAAGGAGGTTTTATTTTTGGTATATTTTGAAGTTTGGTTTCAAGATTTAAAACTCTTTATAGCAATTCTTACAGTGCTGGCTTGGTAGTGGCAAATTCCCTCAGCATCTCTTTGTCTGAAAAAGATGTTAAATGTCCTTCATTTATAAAGCTTAGTTTCACTGGATACTAAATTCTTGGCTGGTAATAATTTTGTTTAAGGAGGCTAAAAATAGGACCTCAATCCCTTCTAGCTTATGGGGTTTCTACTGAAACCCTACTGTTAAATCTGATAGGTTTTCCTTTATTGGTTACCTGACGCTTTTGCCTCACAGCTCTTAAGATTCTTTTCTTCATCTTGATTTTAGATAACCTGATGACTGTGTATCTAGGTGATAATCTCTTTATGATGAATTTCCCAGGTGTTCTTTGAGCCTCTTGTATTTGGATGTCTAGATCTCTAGCAAGGCCAGGGAAGTTTTTCTTAATTATTCCCTGAAATAAGATTTCCAAATTTTAGATTTCTCTTCTTCCTCAGGAACACATAATCAATGTTCTTAGGTTTGGTTTTTTAACATAATTTCAACCTTTTGGAGGCTTTGTTCTTTTTTGGATTATTTTTTTCTTTGTCTTTGTTGGATTGGGTTAATTCAAAAGTCTTCGAGCTGTAAAATTATTTCTTCTACTTGTTCAATTCTATTGTTGAAGCTTTTTAGTGTATTCTTCATTTCATTGAATGTGTCTTTCATTTCCAGAAGTTGTGATTGTTTATTATTTATGCTATCTATTTGTATGGAGATTTTCCATCATATCCCGTATTATGTTATTAATTTCCTTAAGTCCATTTTCACTTTTCTTTGGTGCCTTCTTGAGTAGCTTAATAATCAACCTTCTGAATTATTTTTCTGGCAATTCAGAGATTTCTTCTTGGTTTTGATCCATTGCTGGTGAGCTAGTGTTATCTTTTGGGTGTACTATAGAACTTTGTTTTTTCAAATTACCAGAATTGTTTTTCTGGATTTCTTCACATTTTGGTAGATTATGTCAGAGGGAAGATCAGTGACTCAAGGGCTACCGTTCAGATTCTTTAGTCCCATGGGGTGGTCTCTTGATAGGGTGCTGTCCTGTTTCTCCTGGGGATGGGGCTTCCTGAGAGTGCAGTGGTTGTTATTGCTCTTCTTCTACTGGGTTCTGGGCTGGTACTCAAGAGTGTCTGCAAAGAGTCCTGTGATGTGATCCATCTTTCAGGTCTCTTAGCCATGAATACCAGCACCTGCTGCAGTGGAGGTAGCAGGGTAGTGAAGTGGACTCTGTGAGAGTCCTTGGTTGTAGTTTTATTTAGTGTGCTGGTTTTCTCAAATGCTGTTTATGCTAGCCATGAAGTTGTCACGTGGACAGATTCTGAACCTCTGGTTAGTCGGACTGTTACAGGCAGTGGAATTAGCTATTGTTTTCTCCTTCCTTGGAGCAGGGTTGTTCTGTTATGAATTGCTGTAATGGCTTGAGTTGATTGGTCTTCAGCCAGGAGATGGTGCTTTCAAGAAGGAATCAGCTGTGGTATTATAGGGGGATACAAGCTTGCCTTAAGGTCACCTGGATAAGTATTCAGGTTTCTCAGCTGATGGGCAGGGCCATAGAGCACCCATGAATTTTATGTCTTTTGTCTTCTGCTACCAAAGCTTGCAGAGAAAGATCATCAGGTGGGGGTAGGGTTAGGCACGTCTGAGCTCAGACTCTCTCCCTGGGCGGGACTTGCTGTGGCCACTGTGAGGGATGGAGGCGGGGTGTGGTTATCAGGCCAATGGAGTTCTGTCCCAAGGGGGATTATGGCTACCTCTGCTCCTTCATACAGGTTGCCAGGGAAGTGGGGAAAAGCCAACAGTGACAGACCTCACCCAGCTCCCACAAGGCCAGTCTCACTTCCGCCATGTTCCTCCAACAGCCAACAGAGCTAAATTTATATCCAGGCCTTTAGTGTGCAGGCTGAGATCTTGCCCCTGGCTGCAAATCTTCCAGCTGAGAAAGCAAGCAGTGCTCTCAGGCCTCACTCCTTCCTGCCTGCTGCAGCTGGATAGATAATTCTTGGCTAATAGCCTTTTTTCTTTCAGCATTAAAGTATGTCATCTTAGTGTGTTTTGGCCCTCATGATTTCTGGTGAGACATCAACTGTCAATTATATCAAGGATCATATATAATGAGTCACTTCTCTTACTGCTTTCAAGATTCTTTGCCTTTGTAGACACAATTTGACTCTAATGTGTCTCAGTGTGTGCCTCTTTGAGAGTATGCTGCTTGGAGCTTCTATACCTTCTTGGATTTGTAGATTCTTATTTTCCTTCACATTTGGGATATTGTTGGCCATTATTTTTTGAAATATTATTTTGTTCTCTCTTCTCTTTCTTAGACTCAAATAATATGTACAGGTATTGATCGACTTATGACCTATGCAACTTACGACCATTCGACTTTAAAACCACAATCGCTAGCCACGACTGCTCCGCGTCTGGCAGCGCAAACGTTGCCCAGCTGAGCGTACGACAGTGCGGACCAGCTTCCGGCAGCACTACCATCTCCGCGTGCACCATTTCAACTGTTATCCCAGACTCGATACAGCAATTTGTGTTTTGTGTCTTGGATATTTTTCATCAAACCCCTCCCAGTAAACTTCTTATGCATTTCAAAGCAATGGACCCAAACATCAAACAATTTGCAAGGACTGAACGGATGGTGCATGATGTGTTTCATCTGTATCGTGAAATTTATGAAGAAAAAAAGAAACATACAATTCAGACAAAGCTCACTATGTTTATGAGAAAACCAGCTCCGGTAACCCCAACTGCTGCCTCAGATGACGACATCAACGATCCGCAGCCAAGCACCAGCGGCCAATAAAATGTTTCGTATATGTTTATATATTTTGATATGTTTTGCAATTGGGAAAATGTTTCCTATGGTATTTTTTAAACCTGTATTTCGTATTTTTGTATGCACCTGTATTTTGTATGTTTTGCAAATATTAAACCAGTTGTACTGGTAATGCAGTGTTTTACTTAAACCTGACGAATGTAAAAATAAGAAACAAAATGGTGCAGAGATGATACAAATGGCATAAAATGAACAAAGAAAATTATGATATATAACAATAATGAAAGAAAATTATGATAAAATATGACTTAAAGATTTTTATAACATCATTTCACAGTACTGTACATATAGCCTACTCAACTTACAACCAAATCGTGTTACGACCTGTCTGTCGGAACCATTCGTGGTCGTAAGTCAAACACTAGCTGTATGTAGGTTAGCTTATGGTTTCCTATGGGTCCCTTAAGCTGTGTTCACTTTTATTAATTCTTTCTCCTTTCTTTTTTTTTTTTTTGAGATGGAGTTTCGCTCTTGTTACCCAAGCTGGAGTGCAATGGCGCGATCTCGGCTGACTGCAACCTCCGCTTCCTGGGTTCAGGCAATTCTCCTGCCTCAACTTCCTGAGTAGCTGGGATTACAGGCACGTGCCACCATACCCAGCTAATGTTTTGTATTTTTAGTAGAGATAGGGTTTCACCATGTTGACCAGGATGGTCTCGATGTCTTTTTTTTTTTTTTTAATTGCATTTTAGGTTTTGGGGTACATGTGAAGAACATGCAAGATTGTTGCATAGGTACACACATGACAGTGTGATTTGCTGCCTTCCTCCCCTTCCCCTTAACTGGCATTTCTCCTCATGCTATCTCTCCCCACCACCCCACCCCTTGTCCCTCCCCCATTCCCCGCCAACAGACCCCAGTGTGTAGTGCTCCCCTCTCTGTGTCCAT
The DNA here is from genome assembly GCF_009761245.1 of Sapajus apella. Classification (NCBI taxonomy): domain Eukaryota; kingdom Metazoa; phylum Chordata; class Mammalia; order Primates; family Cebidae; genus Sapajus; species Sapajus apella. Next base: position 1,689,112 of record NW_022437104.1, read on the forward strand.
GTGTTCTCATTGTTCAACACCCACCTATGAGTGAGAACATGCAGTGTTTGATTTTCTGTTCTTGTGTCAGTTTGCTGAGAATGATGGTTTCCAGGTTCATCAATGTCCCTACAAAGGACACGAACTCATCATTTTTGATGGCTGCATAATATTCGATGGTGTATATGTACCACATTTTCCCCTTCCAGTCTATCATCAATGGGCATTTGGGTTGGTTCCAGGTCTTTGCTCTTGTAAACAGTGCTGCAATGAACATTCGTGTGCATGTGTCCTTACAGTAGAATGATTTGTAATCCTTTGGATATATACCCAGTAATGGGATTGCCGGGTCAAATGGAATTTCTATTTCTAGGTCCTTAAGGAATTGCCACACTGTCTTCCACAACGGTTGAACTAATTTACACTCCCACCAACAGTGTAAAAGTGTTCCTGTTTTTCCACATCCTCTCTAGCATCTATTGTCTCCAGATTTTTTAATGATCGCCATTCTAACTGGCATGAGATGGTATCTCAATGTAGTTTTGATTTGCATTTCTCTGATGACCAGTGATGATGAGCATTTTTTCATATGTTTGTTGGCCTCATGTATGTCTTCTTTTGTAAAGTGTCTGTTCATATCCTTTGCCCACTTTTGAATGGGCTTGTTTGTTTTTTTCTTGTAGATCTGTTTTAGTTCTTTGTAAGTTCTGGATATCAGCCCTTTGTCAGATGGGTAGACTGCACACATTTTTTCCCATTCTGTTGGTTGCCGATTCACTCTAATGACTGTTTCTTTTGCCGTGCAGAAGCTGTGGAGTTTGATCAGGTCCCATTTGTCTATTTTGGCTTTTGTTGCCAATGCTTTTACTGTTTTGGTCATGAAGTCCTTGCCTATACCTATGTCCTGAATGGTTTTGCCTAGATTTTCTTCTAGGGTTTTTATGGTGTTAAGTCTTATGTTTAAGTCATTAATCCATCTGGAGTTAATTTTAGTGTAAGGTATCAGGAAAGGGTCCAGTTTCTGCTTTCTGCACATGGCTAGCCAGTTTTCCCAACACCATTTATTAAACAGGGAATCCTTTCCCCATTGCTTGTTTTTTTCAGGTTTGTCAAAGATCGGATGGTTGTAGATATGTTGTGCTGCCTCTGAGGCCTCTGTTCTGTTCCATTGGTCTATATCTCTGTTTTGGTACCAGTACCATGCTGTTTTGATTACTGTAGCCTTGTAGTATAGTTTGAAGTCCGGTAGTGTGATGCCTCCAGCTTTGTTCTTTTTGCTTAGAATTGACTTGGATATGTGGCCTCTCTTTTGGTTCCATATAAAGTTTAAGGTGGTTTTTTCCAGTTCTGTGAAGAAGGTCATTGGTAGCTTGATGGGAATAGCGTTGAATCTGTAAATTACTTTGGGCAATATGGCCATTTTCACGATATTGATTCTTCCAAACCATGAACATGGAATGTTTCTCCATCTGTTTGTGTCCTCTCTTATTTCGTTGAGCGGTGGCTTGTAGTTCTCCTTGAAGAGGTCCTTTACGTTCCTTGTTAGTTGTATTCCTAGGTATTTTATTCTCTTTGTAGCAATTGTGAATGGCAGTTCGTTCTTGATTTGGCTCTCTTTAAGTCTGTTATTAGTGTATAGGAATGCTTGTGATTTTTGCACATTGATTTTGTATCCTGAGACTTTGCTGACGTTGCTTATCAGTTTCAGGAGATTTTGGGCTGAGACGATGGTGTCTTCTAGATATACAATCATGTTGTCTGCAAATAGAGACAATTTGACTTCCTCCTTTCCTATTTGAATACCCTTTATTTCTTTTTCTTGTCTGATTGCTTTGGCTAGAACTTCTAGTACTATATTGAATAGGAGTGGTGAGAGAGGGCATCCTTGTCTAGTGCCAGATTTCAAAGGAAATGCTTCCAGTTTTTGCCCATTCAGTATGATATTGGCTGTGGGTTTGTCATAAATAGTTTTTATTATTTTGAGATACGTTCCATCAATACCTAGTTTATTGAGGGTTTTTAGCATATAAGGCTGTTGAATTTTGTTGAAGGCCTTCTCTGCATCAATTGAGATAATCATGTGGTTTTTGTCTTTGGTTCTGTTTATGTGGTGAATTACGTTTATAGACTTGTGTATGTTGAACCAGCCTTGCATCCCTGGAATGAAGCCTACTTGATCATGGTGGATAAGCTTTTTGATGTGCTGTTGCAATCGGCTTGCCAGTATTTTATTGAAGATTTTTGCATCTATGTTCATCATGGATATTGGCCTGAAGTTTTCTTTTCTTGTTGAATGTCTGCGGGTTTTGGTATCAGGATGATGTTTGTCTCATAAAATGATTTGGGAAGGATTCTCTCTTTTTGGATTATTTGGAATAGTTTCAGAAGGAATGGTACCAGCTTTCTCTTTGTATGCCTGGTAGAATTCAGCTGTGAACCCATCTGGACCTGGGCTCTTTTTGGGTGGTAGGCTCTTAATAGCTGCCTCAACTTCAGACCTTGTTATTGGTCCATTCAAGGTTTCAACTTCTTCCTGGTTTAGGCTTGGAAGGAGGCACGTGTCCAGGAATTTATCCATTTCTTCCAGGTTTACTAGTTTATGTGCATAGAGTTGTTTGTAATAATCTCTGATGATGGTTTGAATTTCTGTGGAATCTGTGGTGATATTCCTTTTATCATTTTTTATTGTATCAATTTGGTTATTCTCTCTTTTCTTTTTTATTAATCTGGCTAGTGGTCTGTCTATTTTGTTGATCTTTTCGAAAAACCACCTCCTGGATTTATTGATTTTTTGAAGGGTTTTTTGTGTGTCTATCTCCTTCAGTTCTGCTCTGATCTTAGTCATTTCTTGTCTTCTGCTAGGTTTTGAGTTTTTTTGATCTTGCTCCTCTAGCTCTTTCAATTTTGATGCTAGGGTTTCAATTTTAGATCTCTCCTTGCTTCTCATGTGGGCACTTATTGCTATATATTTTCCTCTAGAGACTGCTTTAAATGTGTCCCAGAGATTCTGGTATGTTGTGTCTTTGTTCTCATTGGTTTCGAAGAACATCTTTATTTCTGCCTTCATTTTATTGTTTATCCAGTCAACATTCAAAAACCATTTGTTCACTTTCCATGAAGCTGTGCGGTTCTGAGTTAGTTTTTGCATTCTGAGTTCTAACTCGATTGCATTGTGGTCTGAGAGACTGTTTGTTATGATTTCCGTTCTTTTGCATTTGCTGAGGAGTGATTTATTTCCAATTATGTGGTCAATTTTAGAGTAGGTGTGATGTGGTGCTGAGAAGAATGTATATTCTGTGGATTTAGGGTGGAGGGTTCTGTAAATGTCTATTGGGTTTGCTTGTTCATCTGAGTTCAGGTCCTGGATATCCTTGTTAATTTTCTGTCTGGTTGATCTGTCTAATATTGACAATGGGGTGTTAAAGTGTCCCACTATTATCGTATGGGAGTCTAAGTCTCTTTGTAAGTCATTAAGAACTTGCCTTATGTATCTGGGTTCTCCTGTATTGGGTGTGTATATATTTAGGATCGTTAGCTCTTCTTGTTGCATTGATCCTTTTACCATTATGTAATGTCCTTCTTTGTCTCTTTTCATCTTTGTTGCTTTAAAGTCTATTTTATCAGAGATGAGAATTGCAACTCCTGCTTTTTTTTGCTCTCCATTTGCTTGGTAAATCTTCCTCCATCCCTTTATTTTGAGCCTTTGTGTATCCTTGCATGTGAGATGGGTTTCCTGGATACAGCACACCGATAGGTTTTGGCTTTTTATCCAATTTGCTAGTCTATGTCTTTTGATTGTGGCATTTAGTCCATTTACATATAGGGATAATATTGTTATGTGTGAATTTGATACTGCCATTTTGATGCTAGCTGGCTGTTTTGTTCGTTAGTTGATGCAGATCCTTGATTATGTTGATGCTCTTTACCGTTTGGCATGTTTTTGGAGTGGCTGGTACTGGTTGTTCCTTTATATGTGTAGAGCCTCTTTCAGGAGCTCTTGTAAAGCAGGTCTGGTGGTGATGAAATCTCTGAGTACTTGCTTGTTTGCAAAGGATTTTATTTCTCCTTCACTTATGAAGCTTAGTTTGGCTGGATAGGAGATTCTGGGTTGAAAGTTCTTTTCTTGAAGGATGTTGAATATTGGCCCCTATTCTCTTCTGGCTTGTAGTATTTCTGCTGAGAGATCTGCTGTGAGTCTGATGGGCTTCCCTTTGTGGGTAACCCGACCTTTCTCTCTGGCTGCCCTTAGCATTTTCTCCTTCATTTCCACCCTGGTGAATCTGACGATTATGTGCCTTGGCGTTGCTCTTCTTGAGGAATATCTTTGTGTTGTTCTCTGTATTTCCTGGGCTTGAGTATTCGCCTGCCTTGCTAGGTTGGGGAAGTTTTCCTGGATAATATCCTAAAGAGTATTTTCCAGCTTGGATTCATTCTCCTCGTCACATTCAGGTACACCTATCAGACGTAGATTAGGTCTTTTCACATAGTCCCACATTTCTTGGAGACTTTGTTCATTCCTTTTTACCCTTTTTTGTCTATTCTTGCCTTCTCGTTTTATTTCATTGAGTTGATCTTCGACCTCTGATATCCTTTCTTCTGCTTGGTCAATTCAGCTGTTGAAACTTGTGTATGCTTTGCGAAGTTCTCATGTTGTGTTTGTCAGCTCCATCAATTCACTTATATTCCTCTCTATGTTGTCCATTCTCCTTAGCATTTTGTCAAATCTTTTTTCAAGGTTCTTAGTTGTTTGCATTGGGTTAGAACATGTTCTTTTAGCTCACTGTAGTTTCTTATTACCCACCTTCTGAAGTCTGATTCTGTCATTTCATCACACTCCTTCTCCATCCAGCCTTGTTCCCTTGCTGCTGAGGAGTTGTGATCTCTTTTAGGAGGAGAAGTGTTCTGGTTTCGGGTGTTTTCATCCTTTTTGCGCTGGTTTCTTCCCAACTTTGTGGGTTTATCCACCTGTTGTCTTTGTAATTACTGACTTTCAGATTGGGTCTCTGAGTGAACTTCCAGTTTGTGGATGCTGAAGTTACTTCTTTTTCTTAGCTTTCCTTCTAATAGTCTGGCCCCTCTGCTGTAGGACTGCTGAGGTCCACTCCAGGCCCTGCTTGCCGGGGGATCACCTGCAGCAGCTGCAGAACAGTAAGAGTTGCTACCAGTTTCCTCTTCTGCTATCTTTGTCCCAGTAGGATGCCCACCAAATGTCAGTCTGTTCTCTCCTTTATGAGGTGACTCTTTGGATATATGGGGGTCAGGGAGCTGCTTGAGGAGACAGTCTGTCCTTTATTGGAGCTGAAGTCCTGAGCTGTGAGCTCCGTTGTTCATTCAGAGTTGCTGGGCAGGTACGTTTAGGTCTGCTGCAGCAGAACTCATAAACTCCCCTTTCCCCCCACCCCCAGGTGCTCTGTCCCAGGGAGTTAGGGCTTTATTTATGAGTTTCCGTTGTGCTGCTGCCTTTTTTTTTCTTTCAGGGCTGTCCTGCTCAGCCAGGAAGCAGCCTAGTCACTGTCTGCCTGCAGAGGCTTTGCTGAGCTGCTGTGGGCTCTGCTCAGCTGCCGTGTGATCTTCCCTGCAGTCCTGTTTATATGGGTGTAGTTAGAACTGCCTTGGCAATGGTGGCCTGCCTCTGTTATGGCGGACTCTCTCTGTAGTGGCAGGTTGCCTCGGCGATGGCAGGTTGCCTCAGCAATGGTGGGCTGCCTCAGCGATGGTCAGACTGCCTCCGTAGTGGTGGAGTGTCTCAGTAATCGCGGACGCCCCTCCCCCACAGAGCCAGACCATCCCGGTTTCAGCTGTGCTTGCTGTGAAACTCTCAACCCAGAGCGTTTTCAATTAGTGTTTTTTTTTTGGTGGGGGCGGTGGGACCAGCCGAGCCTGATCACCTGGCTCCCTGACTCAGAGTCTTTTTTTGTTGTTGTTGTTGAACGGTCGACTGTCTCCCAGTGTTCCAGTCGCCTGTTGAAAAGGCGCCGGGATCTCCCGTGCCGCGACTCACTGAGCCGGCTGAAACAGTGGCGCTGAGATTCCTGGCGCTTTTTTTTGCCTAGGAATCTCCTGGCCTGGCTCGCTATTTCAGATGAATTGGCGACTCTGCCATCTCAGGGCTCCAATCGTTAGCTAAGATGGCACCCGGACCAGTGTCTTTTGTACTGAGAACCGCCGCGCCAGGGCATGGGCAAAGCAGCCACGTGGGCTGAAACAGCCGTGCGGGCCGAAACAGCCACGCCGGCTGAAACAGCTGTGCTGGCGACCCGTGGGGCTCCTCCACCTGGGAATCTCCTGGTCTGCGGGCAATAAAAATCCATCTGGAAATGCGACATCCACTCACCCTCTGCACTTTCACTGGGAGCTGCAATCCTGAGCTGTTCCTAGTCGGCCATCTTCCCTGGATCCATCGGTCTCGATCTCTTGACCTCGTGATCCACCCACCTCGGCCTCCCAAAGTGCTGGGATTACAGGCGTGAGCCACCACGCCCGGCTTTTTTTTCCTTTTTTTAAGAGAGAATCTTGCTCTGTTACCCAGGCTGGAGTGCAGTGGCACGATCTTGGCTCACTACAACCTCCACCTCCTGGGGGTTCAAGTGATTCTCCTGCCTCAGCCTCCTGAGTAGCTGGGATTACAGGTGCCCGCTACTATGCCCAACTAATTTTTTTATTTTTAGTAGAGACAGGAGTTTGCCATGTTGGCCAGGCTGGTCTTGAACTCCTGACCTCAAGTGATCCACCCACATTGGCCTCCCAAAGTTCTGGGATTACAGGCATAAGCCACTGCACCCAGCCTATTCGTTTTCTTTTCTACTCCTCAGACTTGGTAATTTCGATTGTCCTATCCTCAAGTTCACTGATTCTTTACTGTGCCTTCTTAGATCTGCTGTTCAATACCTCTAGTAAAATTTTCATTTCAATCATTGTATTTTTCAGCTCCAAAATTTTTGTTTGGTTCTTTTTTATGCTTTCTGTCTTTTAAATTGATATTCTAATTTTGCTCATACATCACATTCCTGATTTCCTTTAGTTATTTGTTCATGTTTTCCTTTAGTTCTGTGAGCATATTTAAGTCAATTGTTTTAAATTGTATGTCTATTAAATTTGACGTCTGAACTTCCTCAGGAATAGTTTCTGTCAATTTAGTTTGTTTCTGTAAATGGACCATAATTTCCTATTTCTTTGTAAGCTTCGTGATATTTTTTGTTGAAAGCTATGTGTTTAAATATCATAAAATGTTAGTGGTATATATTAAATTCTCCTTTTTCATCTGAATTCACTGTTTATTTAATTTATGTGAAGACTATAGTAGTCCATTTGTTTAATGACTTTCCCAAAGTATTTTTAGGAAGACTATTTTTGTGTGTGTGTAGTCACTGATATCTTTGTTTTTCAGTTTGTGCTCAGGTAGTGTTTCGATAGGATTTCCTTCAATGTCAGGAACTAAACAAACAAACAAACAAACAAAAATTACCCCCTCCATCTTCGCAGAATCACTTTGTTCAAGGGCATTTTTTTTTTAGCACCTAGCTAGGCTTGTACTAGCATTGGAGTCAGCCCGGGGTGAAATGTTAAGGGTTTTCACAGGTTTTTTTTTCTGAGAATGTGTCTTGTGTGGAGTATGCACATGGCTTTCTAAGTCCCCCCATATATGTAGCTTCTTTTGAATGCCCTAATTTCCAAAATTAACTCTCCTCAGCTCTTGCTATCAGTCCTTAGGTGGTCTATTTTATGTTTTGATCATAATCTTTTCCCCTGAGCATCTGCATATTGCTAGTTTTTCTTGCATTGATTTTGAGCTTGCCATTTTCCAGCCTCAGTTCTGAGTGAGGTGAAACACAGATGAATACATTATGTCAGTCTTTCAGCCCCAGGCAGGTTAGAACATACATACACAACAATTTGCAAATAAGGTCTGCTCTGTTTCCTCCAGAATCAGGGACAATTTTCCCTCCTGAGACTGTGGACTTTCCTATTCAAGACCATGACTGCACTGGAGATGGGGTGGGGTAAGAGCAAGTAAAAATGCCATAAAGCTTTCTTACCATTTCAAAGTTGCCTTTTCCTTTTTTTTTTTTTTTTTTTTCCAACTTTTACTTTAGGTTCAGAAGTACATATGCAAATTTGTTACATGGGTAAATTGCGTGTCACTCAGGTTTGGTGTACAAATGATCCCATCACCCAGGTAGTGAGCATAGTATACAATAAGTAGTTTTTCAATCCTAGCTTCCTCCCCCTCCCACCTCTAGTAGTCCCCAGTGTCTATTGTTCCCATCCTTATGCCCACGTGTACTCAATGTTTAGCTCCCACTTATAAGTGGGATGTGGTATTTGCTTCCCTGTTCTTGTGTTAATTTGCTTAGTTGATGACCTCAAGCTGCATTCATATAGTTGCAAAAGACATGATTTCATTCTTTTTATCGCTGCACAGTATTCCACAGTCTGTACGTATCACATTTTCTTTATCCAATCCACTGTTGATGGACATCTAGATTGATTCTGTATCTTTGCTATTGTGAGTAGCACCGTGATGAGCATACACATGCACGTGTCTTTTTGGTAGAATGATTTATTTTCCTTTGGGTATATGGGATTTCCAATAATGGGACTGCTCAGTCAAATGGTAGCTCTGTTTTAAGTTCTTTGAGAAATCAAACTGCTTTCCACAGTGGCTGAACTAATTTACATTCCCACTGTAGTAGGAGCAGCCATGAGAAACAGACCTCTTGAACACTGAACTGGGAAGGAAGGGGTGATTTATTTGGCCGAGAGCAAGGTGGCATAATTGCCTAACAGCCAAGCTCCTCTAACAAAGGAAACCTCTGCCTTTATATAGACTTACAACTCTAGATATTACATGTGAAAGGGTCTTTGGTTTACAGTTTTACAAAGTACATTGGAGGGGGTTGTGATCCATGAAGTAAGCGTGGGGGTTTGAGCAAGATTGAGTAGGAACAATAGAGAGCGTTTTTCCATATTGCCCCCACCCTTAAGATTGCCTGAGATCTTAAGAGTGTTGGGGGGGTTAATCTTTAACCTCCAGGCCACTGACCTCATGCCTGCTACGTCTCAACTTTTACTTCCTCCTTCTTTGAGACAAGAGACAGGAAAGAGGGGTTTCTTTTCTCACCACCATAAGTGTCTGTGTTCCCTTTTCTCTGCAACCTCACTGGCATCTGTTATTGCCTTTTTCTTTATTCAGCATTTTCTTGGTTGCTGTAAACCTTTCTCTGTTTTCAGAGTTTTGAGAAAGTTGGTTCTGTCGGTTTCTGCTTGATTATCAGTTTCTGTAGGGGAACAAGAGCTTGAAGCTGCCTACCTCATCATTTTGCCAATGTACTGTCTCTATCATTTTCTATTGCCTTATCTTCTTTCTTTATTTTTTTCATCGTACATATTATGACCCTGAAATTAGATTCTTATTTCTAGACTTGGTTATTGTCTATTTTCTCTCACTAGAAAGTTGGCTCCAGGAGTACAGGGACTGTATCTGTCTTATTCACCCTTGTGTCCCACCAGAAGTGTCAGTCTGTGTGTGTGCGTGTGTGTGTAAACACACACACATATTTGGTTTATATGTATATAGACACATATACATGCATGTGTGTGCACGTGTGCATACACACACGCACACACATACACATATATATGTATCACTACTTTTGAATGAATGTTATGCCAGTAGTTCCCAGTACTGGTTGGTCATCTTGTGGAAAGGCCTGATATAGTTTTTGCCAGTCTGCAGTAAAATGAAGATAAAAGGGACACTGTAGTGTATATTTTTATTTAAAGACCTCTGCTTTATCTTATTTACTTGCTAATTTGTGCAAAAACTGCAAAAGATATTACGTATGAATCAGGGAAATTTAAATACTTGGATGTTTTATAATAGGAAATTATTCTTAAATTTTTTGATATTCTATGGTATTATAATAAAAGAGTCCTTGTATTTTAAACACATGAACTCAAATATTTACGGAGAAAATGGTGTCTGGGATTTGCTTCAAAGTCATCTGGGATATGATGTGTGTTGGAGTTAGAGATGTAAGAAGCTTGGCCATGAATTGATAATTGAGAAGCTGGGTGAAAGGTACTAGGGGGTTCATTCACTCTTCTTTCTACTTTTGCATATGTTAAAAATTTTCTTTTTAAATTGAAAAGTTTGTCCTTTACTTGGGGATTATGCATAATTGTCTTTTCTTTCTGAAAATGATGGTGATGGAGGCAGTAGTTTGTTTTTAGTGTCCTTCTTCTGCAATATTTTATCCATCTCTTGCAATTTTTTGAAATATTGTTTGGCCTGTGAAGTCCTAAACTCTTGGGACTGTGAACTCGTGGGACTGGATCTGATCACATGAGGCCACAAACATTTACTGATAAGATCCTGGGTGCCAGATCCTGTTCTGGACTAAAAATATACAGTGAATTAGACACAGTCCATACTCCTGAGAATTGATGTAGAAAATGAGATAATAAATGTAAAATCCTTCACACAGTGCCTGGTACAGTATAAGTGCTCAATAAACGTTAAGTATCATCACCACCATCACCACCCCCACTACTGTCATCATCACCTTCAATATCTTTCCATGTCAGTTTATATATAGCCCATTTTATGTATGCATGTATGTATGTATGTATTTTTAATTTATTGAGTCTGGCTCTGTTGCCCAGGCTGTAGTGCAGTGGCACGATCTCGGCTCACTGCAACCTCCGCTTCCCGGGTTCAAGCGATTCTCTTGCTTCAGACTCTGGAGTAGCTGGGATTACAGGTGCGTGCCACCACACTCTGCGAATTTTTGCATTTTTAGTAGTGACAGGTTTTCACCACGTTGGCCAGGCTAGTCTTGAACTCCTGACCTCAAGTGATCCACCCGCCTCAGCCTCCCAAAGGGCTGGGATTGATTACAAATGAGAGCCATGCCGCCTGGCCTATATATAGCCCATTTTAAACTGGTAAGTCATATCATATCAGCCATCTCCTGCCCCCCACTGATAACTTTCAATTTTTAATTATTGCCAACAAATCAGCACGGCTTACGGTTGTTCATAAGGCTCCTTGGAGTTTTTTGTCCTCTAGACAAAGGTTCTTAAAGTGTGGTCTTGAACCAGTTTGCCCTAGCATTACCCTGGAAGTTGTTAGAAACCCAAGTTCTTCAGGCCCCTTTCCGACACTACTGAATTAGAATCTGATAGTAGGCGGGGCATAACAATCTGTGTTTTAACAAGCCCTTAGCTGATCCTGATACACTTCTCTAGGAGTCTTGGATGCACATATATGGAAATGGGATTGCCTAGCCAATAGGATATGTGAATTTAAAATGATTTTTTTTTTGAGATGAAGTCTCGCTCTGTCGCCAGGCTGGAGTGTAGTGGTGTGATCTCGGCTCACTGCAACCTCTGCCTCCTGGGTTCAAGCGATTTTCCTGCTTTAGCCTCCCGAGTAGCTGGGACTACAGGTGCGCGCCACCACACCCAGCCAATTTTTGTAGTTTTAGTAGAGACAGGGTTTCACCATGTTGGCCAGGAAGGTCTCCATCTATTTACTTTGTGATCTGCCTGCCTTGGCCTACCAAAGTGCTGGGATTACAGGCGCACCATCGCGCCTGGCCAATTTTTTAAAAAACAAAATAGCAGAGGGTGGAGGGGTTCTCACTATGTTGCCCAGGCTGGTTTGAAACTCATGGACTCAAGGTATCCTCCCACCTTGGCCTCCCAAAGTGCTGGGATTACAGGTGTTATATTTAAAAATTTTAATAGACAAAGAGCTCTCCAAACCAGGCACAAACTACTTCTTATATATTAAAGTTTCACTTTGAATAGGGTTATTAGGCCTGCTGAAATAATTCTTCTCTCCCTGTGCCTACTTCCATCCGACGTGCCCCGCCCGCCTGACTCGATTGCATCAGCCTCCCGTCAGCCCCGCCCCAGTGTACTTGCACTCGCAAGCGCAGCTGGGTATCTTGAGACTAGACGCACACGGGGCGGGGCTTCGATTCTGACTTCTGGAGTGTGAGGGCCAAAGGAGTCGGAAAGGGGCGTTATCTATTTCGGAAGTGAGTGGGACAATGGCGAGAAAGCGGTCGTGAGCCTTGAGCTTTGCAGATTTTCTTGGCTCCCATTTGCTCCTAAAGCCACCAGCGTCTGTCTCTTACAAGTAATGTGTCGCCGCTTTAAAAAAAAAATCAGGAAAGTAAAAGGGAGAACCCCGCAGCCAGAAGCTACGCCCTGCCTGCGGCAGGGGCGAGCCAATTGGCCGGTCGTGAGGGCGCATGCGAACCGTTGACAATGACGTAATCTCGCAGCTCAGAGCTGGAGTGAGGCTTTCGGGAGGGAGGCGCTCCGGTGAGAGTAATGGGGTCGGAGGAGTCTGGGCCTGGCCGGGGCTGAGACGCCTGCTAGGGGATAGAGGGCCCCAGAAAGAGGGAGAGGGAGGAGTCTTTAGACGCTCTCGGAGAACGAGGCTGGGTCTGGCCACCGAGAGTGGAAACCTCTGTCCAGGCAGTGATTAGAGCCACCCAAGAGCTGGTAGTCGAGTGGCCGCCAGGGGGTGACCGTGCCTGCGCACGTCCACCAGTGGGCCCACACAGACTGGCCCATATATTTTTGAAACTGTTTGTTTTTGTATCTGTTTCCTCTTCTGCCCTGACATCCCAGAGAAAGAGTTGTGGGTGATTCACCTTTGAATCACCAGCACCTAGTGGAGGGCCTGGTACAAAAAAGACACATTTTTAAGGTGGTTGATTGATGGAAGGAAGGCAAAGACTGAAAAAACAAAAACAATAAACAAACCCCAAACCCCAAACTCAGAGATACTCATACATGACATAAAGTTAAGGCCTTTTTAAAAATTAATAATAGAGGAGAAATTTTAAATGTCCATGGGCAGAGCTTGAGCCCACGCAGTTTTTACATTGTTGAAGTCAGAGTGTACACATAAGCCTGTATCCTAATAACACATAATAATTTTCTCTGTTGCTATAGAATCTCCACAGCCATCTTCTCTCAGCAATGGTTGTAGAATGTTCCATCAGACAGCTGTGCCACAATTCACTTAAGCCTTCTTCTAGTTGGATATTAAAACTACTTTCTACTGTTTGACCATCAAAAAAATAGCTCTGCAAGGAATAATTTTATGCTTAGAGCTTTTCCTGTGGGTGTAGGGGCGGGTGAATATTGATTTGGGGGCAGAATTACCGGGAAAATGTCATGAACAAGTTTTAGGCTCTTGTAGACCCACTTTCCTGAAAGGGATCATACCCATTGACATCAGAGGCCAAATCCGAAATCAAATCTGGTGGACTCCGGGTCTTGTCTGTCTCCAGGCTGGTTTTAATTTCCGTATCCTGCAGCAATGCTCAAGTTTATTATTAGTTCTGACCTTTGGGGCAAGGCAAACACACACCCAAGGTTTGGGGACAACTTTAGCAACTGCAACAGCTGACATTGTGAGCGGGTGTAGCTCAGGTTTCAAACTTGAGCAACTGGGTTGGATGAACTTGCCTCGCTGAAATGGGGAATCTGAGAAGGACAGGTTTGGGAGGGAGCAGATGAGATCAGTTTTAAATACATTTAGTTCGAGGTGCCTTTGGAACATCTAAAGGGAGGTATCCAGGAGACAGGCATACATATGGATAAACAACCTTTTCCTTCAGAGAAGGTTTTGCCCTTCTCTGAGCTCCCTATCTGTGGCTTTCTCATGGCTCAGGTTGCCTTTTACCTTTTATTACCCTCAGAGCTCCTTCAGGCCAGGATAAAGGCCTCATTCATTTGTGTATCCTTCCTCTTGGTGCCCAGCGCAGTGCTTTATGCCTAGAAGGCCATAAAAGTCTGTCCTGTATAAAGAAATTTCATTGATTTCTTAATTGGATGATTCCTGCAGTAAGGGTTCTGATCTGGATGAAAAAGTTTGGGAAGCTTGAGAGTTTTGGGAAGGCTTCCTGCAAGAGGTGGCATAATGTTACCGTTAATAATTATGAATATTTGTTGAACACCTACCATGTTCACTTCTTGCTGGCTGTCTTTACATCCCCTTCTGGGAGAATTGGCTCTGCTTACAGCTCCTACCAAATGATCAAGCAAGGATTAGCTATGTATGACATCCACCCTTTTCTTAGGATACAGCACCTAAATCAAGGCCAGCCCACAACATGTGAGTTGTATGGCCCAGCTTTAGAAGATGAGATGGGCCAATCAGATTGCTCTCTTGGGAATGTGAAATAAGCGATCCAGAGGGGAGTTGCCAGTTAGTTGTGGGGAGCTGAGCTGACAGGTCCAGTAGACCTGGATGCTAGGTGGGTGGGTGCCGCATTATGAACCAGGTCAAGTGCCTGTTAAAATTCTAGGGGAACAGTTCAAGGTGGTTGGTTGAATGAGGAAGCTGGGGCAGATGTACAGAGAGAAGCAGACATGTAGTGCAGATGAATTACATTAATGGTAAAGCTCTAGAGCAGAGGTCCATGCCTCATCCAGAAATTTCCTGAAGCTCCAGGCTTAATAAGCTTTATCTGTATTTGTCTTCCTGCTCTTGGATTTCTGATTCGTGGTCCAGCTTCATTGGGTTTCTGTTCCTTGCCTCCAAAAGCGTCTTAACAAAAGCAGCCTTTTAAATAGGTTTAATTTAATTTGCACTTCGGCCCTCTGAGGTGAGTGTGCTTTTCCTCATTTTACAAATGAAGAAACTGAGGCTTAGTGAGATTAACTGGACTAAGGTGACACAGCCAGTGATGGAGCTGGTCTGTCAGATTCTCTTAATCTTTTTTTTTTAAGCATTAATGCATTATTTTTATTTTTACAAATGACCACAAGCTTGTCATATAAAAAACAAAAGCAATCAATACAGACATAATCTGATCTGAATATCAATCAGCTCCTTCAACTTTTCCTTTCATTTACTTCCGATTAATGTAAAGGAATGTAGCTCCAGCTGCATTGTCCTCTGTTTCTGGAACATGCCAAGGTTGTTCTCACCTTTGGTCCTTTGCACTGAGTGTTCCTTCTCTTTATTTATTTATTTATTTTCTGTTTTTCCTTTGCCAGCTTTAAACAGAGAGCCCTTTCTCGTTGTAATGTTTTTCCCCTTGCTTTTCCAGTGGCTGGCTCCTTCTTGTCATTGTCTTCACTCAATTGTAACTTCTTCAGAGAGGCCTTTGCCAAACCACGCAGTATGAAACAGCCCACTCAACTCTTTGCCCCACTGCTTTCTGTTATATAACTCCTTTTTATTCCCTGCATAGCCCTTGTCACTGTTGGAAATTGCGTTGTTCATTTATGTAATTGTTTATTGTTTGCCTCCTCTTCAAAAATGAGAACAGAAGCCTCATCTGTATTCCGAGGATCTAAAACAGTGCTGCTGTATAAGTTCAATCAATATTTGTAGAATGAATGAATGTATCAACTAAAAACAAAGTTCTTATCCAATGCTCTTTTCTCCCAATATCAATCTCCAGACACAGGAACTGTTAACAGTTTCGTCTACACTTTCCCAGACATTTTCCATGCATATGCAAAGAAGCATCTATCTCTCTGCATAAATATAAATATAAATATATGCCTTTTTTTACACCAATGAAAGCTCTGTATTTGCCTTTTTCACATAACACTTAGCATCTTTCTGTACCAATACAGATATATCTATCTACCTTATTAAAAACAAAATTAAACAAATTCATATTATTGCAATGTATGGAGTTACCAGAATTTATTTAATTGGGTGTCTTTTAGTGGTTATTATTTTTTTCTATTATGTGATGTAATACTGAAATAAATATTCTTATTATATATGTATTTGCACAAATGGTCCCCACACCCATTTGTTGTCTTTTGGCTTTGCTTGTGGTATATGCAAAGACAAATTTTGTCTAAACTTATATGGTCAGGTTTACTAGTCATTCCCTTTATAGTTTCTGGATTTCATTTTCTTTTTAAAAATTTAATTTTTTGCCGGGCGCGGTGGCTCAAGCCTGTAATCCCAGCACTTTGGGAGGCCGAGGCGGGTGGATCACAAGGTCAAGAGATCGAGACCATCCTGGTCAACATGGTGAAACCCCATCTCTACTAAAAATACAAAAAATTAGCTGGGCATGGTGGCACGTGCCTGTAATCCCAGCTACTCAGGAGGCTGAGGCAGGAGAATTGCCTGAACCCAGGAGGCGGAGGTTGCGGTGAGCCGAGATTGCGCCATTGCACTCCAGCCTGGGAAACAAGAGGGAAACTCCGTCTCCAAAAAAAAAAAAAAAAAAAAAAATTTAATTTTTGTGGGTATGCAATTTAACTTTTATGCGTTGTACATACCTGTGGGTCACATGTGATACTTTAATACATGTTTATGATGTGTAATGATCTAGTCAGGGTAATTATAGCCATTACCTCAAACACTGATCATTTCTTTGCATTGAGAATATTCCAAATGTACTCTTTTAGTTGTTTTGAGATATACAATAAATTATTGTTAACTATAAACACCCTATGGTGCTACCAAACACGAGATCCAATTCCTACTATCTAACTGTATTTTTTTACCCATTAACCAACCCCTCCTTATCCTCGCCTCTCCACTACCCTTGTTAGCTTTTGGTAATCATCCTACTACCCTCTACCTCCATAAGATCAATGTTTTCTTAACTCCCACAGTTGAGTGAGAACATGCGATATTTGTTTTTCTGTGCCTGGCTTATTTTACTTAGCATAATGTCCTCCATGTTATAAATGACAAGATTTCACTCTTTTTGTATGGCTGAATAATATTCAGTTATGTATATGTACCACATTATCAATTCATCTGTTGCCAAATGTTCACTTAGGTTGATTCTGCATCTTGACTGTATTAAATAGTGCTACAGTAAATACGGGAGTGCATATATGTCTCCAACATACTGATTTCCCTTCTTTTGGATGTATACCTAGCACTGGGATTGCTGGATCATTTGGCAGTTCTATTTGTAGTTTTTTGACGAATCTCCATACTGTTTTCCATGGTGGCTATACTACTTTCCATTCCCACTAACAGGATACAAACATTCTCCTTTCTCAGCATCCTTTCCAGCATCTTTTTTTTTGTCCTTTTGATAAAAGCCATTTTAACTGAGGTGATTACAAATACTTTACCCATTCCAAAATTATATATTAAAAATGATTCATCCATGTTGTCTGCTGGTACTTTTATGGTTTCAGTTTCACAGTTAAATCTTTGATCTATCTGGAATTTACTTTGGGGTAGGATTTAGAACAGGGATCTAGCTTCTTTTCCTTTCAAATGCGAAGTCTGTTGTCTTCATACCATCTATTGACTAATAATTATTGACTCAGTGAATTGAAATGTCGCCTTTATCATATGTGGAGTTTTCAGATGTGCTTGTGTTTGTTTCTGCACTTTCTGTTTTATTGTATTGATCTGAATGTCTGTACCTGCACCAGTGCCACCCCTTTAATTAATGTAACTTCAAAATATATTTTCATATCTGGCTGGGCAAAGCCTCTTTTGTCTTCTTTTTCAGACAATTTCTGCCTGTTTTCACATATTTACTCTTCCTGGTGAACCTTAGCACACACTGTCAAAGTAAAAATAATATAAAATGACCTATTGACATTTTTACCAGTGTTATAGTGAATTTATAGGTTAGAGAAAATTATTGTCTTTTATAATATTGAATCTTCTGATTGGAGAGGAAGGTATGGATTTCCAGTTATTCAAGTTTTTATGTCAGTAGAATTTTAAAGTTTTGTTTTTGTATGTTTTATATGTTCCTTGTTAGGTTTATTGCTATTTTAGTTGCTATTGTGAAGGGGATATTTTTCCCTTATCTCTTTGAACTGGTTGTGGGAAAGCAATTACCAGTACGTCACTAAATCCTATTATTGTTTCTAATAGGTTTTCCATAAATTTCCTCAGGTTTTCAAGTTACATAGCTATATTGTCAACAAATAGAGATTATTTTGCTCCTTTAGTAGCTATCCCAAGTTTGTGCCTCATTTAATTCTCTTGTCTAATTGTGATATGTAGTGCCTTCAGAATAGTAATAGTGGTGATAGTGGGGCTTGTACCTTTTCTCTGACTTTAATGGAGAGTCTCACATTTCATTAATCAGCATGATACTGGCTTTTGGTTAGAAATATAGAGTATAAAAATTATGTTAAGAAAGTACCCATTCCTAGATAACTAAATCAGAAATACATCTTGAATTTTGTTAAACTCATCTTTTGGGCATCTATTGAGATGACCGTATGAGTTTTCTCATTTGGCCTATTAGTACAATGACTTACGTATTTCCTAATATTGAATAACTCTTGCACTCTTAGAATGGACCCCACCATTTTTACTTCTTCAATTTACTGCTGAATTCTATTTGTTAATATTTTATTTATTCTACATCAGTATGTATAAGTGAGATTTGTCTGTGGCTTTCTAACATGTGAACTTTTTTTGGGAGTCCATGCATTTCCCAAACTGTTTTATGTAGTCCCTGACCATTCAAGGACTGAAGATGTGCCTATATTAAGGGAAGACTCCACTGAATGCCAGCTATCCACCCCTTCCATGTTTCTTTGCTGCATATTATGGTTTCTGAGAGATTTTATGTACTCATTGGATATCTGTGGGAATAAACATCATTAATTGTAAATGTGGAGATACTAGCACAGATTGTTTAATCCAAGTAGACCATTTAAACAAACTGCAGTGAAATTTACTGAGAAATGATAAATGATGGCTCTTCTATTACGTTATGTTTGTTCTTAAAAAAAAATCAATATTATTTATAAAAGTAATTATTACTTTGTATTAAGTAATTAATACAGTATTAAAGACTCATAATAAAAAAAGTCAGCCTCCATCCTATCATTTCACATAACCTATCCTTCTCTCCTTGTCAAAAAAATGCAGTTCAGCTGTTTCCACTCATATTATGTCCCTATTTATATTTAATGTGTATATATTGCTATTTATTTAAAAATAATAGACTTCATGTTTTAGAGCAGTTTAAGGTTTATAGAAAAAAATGAGTGATGGCTGGGTGTGGTGGCTCATGCCTGTAATCCCAGCACTTTGGGAGGCCGTGGTGGGTGGATCATGAGGTCAAGAGATCGAGACCATCCTGGCCATGGTGAAACCCCATCTCTACTAAAAATACAAAAATTAGCCAGGCGTGGTGGCACGTGGCTGTGGTCCTAGCTACTCGGGAGGCTGAGATGGAAGAATCACTTGAACCCAGGAGGCAGAGGTTGCAGTGAGCTGAGACTGTGCCACTGTACTCCAGCCTGGCGACAGAGCAAGACTCCGTCTCAAAAAAAAAAGAAAAAAAAAATTAGCCAAGTGTGGTAGCATGTGCCTTGTAGTCTCAGCTACTTGGGAGGCTGAGACAGCAGAATCACTTGAATCTGGGAGGCAGAGGTTGCAGTGAGCTGAGTTCACTGCACTCCAGCCTGGATGACAGAACGAGACAACATCTCAAAAAAAAAAAGAAAAAGAAAAAAAATGAATGGAAAGTACACAGAATTCCTATATGACCCCTCTCCCCACTGCCCCCACCCACAATTTCCCCTATGATTAATATGTTGCCTTAGATATTTAGATAAAAATAATTTAGGTATTATTTAAAAATATATTTAAAAATATTTAGGTATTTAGGTAAAAATGGCATAATTTTTTATAATTATGACCCATTATTGATACATTATTATTAGCTAAATAGTTTACATTAGGGTTTATTCTTTGTGTTGTATATTCTGTGGGTTTTGGCAAATGTATAATGACATTTATTCACTGTTATAGTGTCAGAGAAAATAGTTTCACTGTCCTACAATCCCTTGTGATTCGCCTATGCATCCTTCCCTCCCTTCTGCAGAAATGCTGGCAGCCACTGATCTTTTTACTGTCTGGAAAGAGGGAAATTTTTGCTTCCCCCAAAATGTCATATAGTTGGAATCACACAGCCTTTTCACATTGGCTATTTTCACTTAGCAATATATATTTGAGGATTGTCCATGTCTTTTTGTAGTTTGGGAGCTTATTTCTTTTTATTGATGAATAACATGCCATTCTATGAATGTATCAGAATTTGTCCACTCAATTATTGAAGGACATCGTGATTGCTTCCAAGTTTTGGTAATTCTGAATAAAGCTGCTATAAACATTTCTGTCTGGTTTTTGTATAAACATAAATCTCATTTCATCTGGGTAAACAGCAAGAAGGGCAATTACTGGATCATATATTAAGAGTATGTTTAGTTTTGTAAGAAAAATGCCAAACTCTTCCACAGTGGCTACACCGTTTTGCTTTCCCACCAGCAATAAATGAGAGCTCCTGTTGCTCCACATCCTTGTCAGCGTTTGGTGGTGTCGGTATTTTGAATTTTGGCTATTCTAATAGGTGTGTAGTGTTATCTTTTTATTTTTATTTTTTTTGAGATGGAGCCTTGCTCTGTTGCTCAGGCCAGAGTGCAGTGGCGCCATCTCGACTCACTGCAAGCTCTGCCTTCTGGGTTCAAGTGATTTTCCTGCTCCTCAGCCTCCCAAGTAGCTGGGACTGCAGGTGCCCACCAGCATGCCTGGCTAATTTTTGTATTTTTGGTAGAAACAGTGTTTCACCACGTTGACAAGGCTGCTCTTGAGCTCCTGACCTCAAGTGATCTACCTGCCTCTGCCTCCCAAAGAGCTGGGGTTACAGACGTGAGCCACTGTGCCTGACCTCATTGTTTGAATCTGCATTTCTCTGATGACATATGATGTTGAGCATTTTTTCATATGCTTGTTTGCCATCTGTGTATCTTTCTTGGTGAGTCATGTCTTCAGATCTTTTGTCCAAATTTTAATTGCTTCCTTTGCTTTTTTTATAGTTGAGTTTTAAGAGTTCTTTGTAAGTCCTTTATTAGAAGTATTTTACAAATATTTTTTCCTAGTCTGTGGCTTTTTTCCATTCTGTTTACAGTGTCTTCCTGTGTCTATGGTTGAGTATATGTTACTGATTTTGAAAAATTCTCAGTCATTATTACTTCAGAGCTTTATTTTGTTTTTCTCTATTTGCCTTTTGTTATTCCCATTGTGCATATGTTACCCCTTTTGTAATTGTCCCACAGTTCTTGGATATTCTGTTTCATTTTTCTAATTCCTTTTTCTCTTTGTATTTCCATCTTGGAAATTTCTAATGGCATATCTTCAAGCTCACTGATTTTTTTCTTGGCTGTGTTCAGTTATTGGTGTTCCCGTCAAAGGAATTCTTTATTTCTCTTATGGTGTTTTTGATTTCTAGCATTTGCTTTTGATTTTTTTTCTTAGAGTTTTCATCTGCCTGCTTACTTCACCTATCCATTTTTGCATACTGTTCAGTTTTTCCATTAGAGCCCTTAGCATATTAACAGTAGTTATTGTAAAGTCCTGATCTAATAATTTCAAAATATCTGCCATATCTAAGTCAGGTTCTGATGCTCACTCTGTCCTTTCAAACTGTATTTTATTTTTTAGTATGCCTTGTGCTTTTTTTGTGTAAATCTAGACATGATGCAATGGGTAAAAGTAACATGGTACTGGTTCCAGTGGTAGGCTTCTGTTCCAGTAAGCTGTGATTCTCTGTATTTGCTTACAGCTCCAATTTTGGGAGTAGCAGTTTGCCCTGTGATGTCAATTCCTTGATAGAAGAGTTGTTTAGTTTCAGCTTGTTTAGATTTTTTCACATTGTGAGGGAGAGGCGACAACTTCCAAGCTCCTTCCATGTTGGACTAAGAGTTCTTATTTATTTGTTATTTGTTAACATTGTTTATTTTAAAAACAGCCTTATTGAAGTATTACTGACATGCATTTAATTGCACACATTTAAAGTGTGTGCTTTCATCAGTCTTAATATATATACCATAAGATCATTACTACATTTAAGATAAAGAACATAATTATGCTGGGCACAGTGGCTCACACCTGTAATCCCAACACTTTTGGGAGGCCGAGTGGGGTGGTCAGGAGTTTGAGACAAGCCTGGACAACATGATGAAACCCCGTCTCTACTAAAAATACAAAAATTAGCCAGGCGTGGTGGCGGGTGCCTGTAGTCCTAGCTATTTGGGAGGCTGAGGCACGAAAATCGCTTGAATCCAGGAGGTAGAGATGACAGTGAGCTGAGATCACGCCACTTAGCTCCAGCCTGCGTGACAGAGCCAGATTCCATCTCAAAATAAATAAATAAATAAATAACATGATTACTATTCCTCAGCATTTCTTATTTCCCTTTGTAAATCTTCCCTTTTGCTCTACTACATTTTCCCAAGGTTTATTAATTTGTTTTCTGTTACAGTAGACTAGTCTGTATTTTCTAGAGTTTTATAATCTAGCTTTTTTATTTCAGCATAAATATTTTGATATTAATTGAGTTTGTTGTGTGTATAAATAATTCATTTCTACATATTACTGAATAGTATTCCATTATATGACCATATCAAAATTTGCTTACCCATTCACTTGTTGATTGATATGTAGGTTGTTTCTAGCTTTTGATTATTACAAATACAGCTGTTATGAACAAGTGGACATTTGGTGGAAATTTTGTGGACATTTGGTTATTTCTCTTGAATAAATTCCAAGGAGTAAAATGGCTTGTTTATATGGTAGGTGTAGTTTCATTTTTAAAGAAATTATAATTCTTCTCAAGTAAAAATAGAACATTCTCCAAGATAAAGTATGTTTGTCACAAGATGGGTCTTAACAACTTTAGGAAGATTGATATACCAAATACCTTTTTTGACAATAGTGGAAGGAAATTACAACTCAGTAGCAGTGAGAAACCTGGAAAATTCACAAATATGTGGAAATTAAACAGCACACTTTTGAAAAACCAATGGGTCAAAAAAGAAATCCAAATTAGAAAATGTCAGAAACAAACAAAAATACAACATACCAAAGCTTATAGGATGCATCAAAACCTATACTAAAGCCGGGCATGGTAGCTCACGCCTGTAATCCCAGCACTTTGGGAGGCTGAGGCAGGTGGATCACAAGGTCAGGAGATCAAGACCATCCTGGCTATCACTGTGAAACCCCGTCTTTAAAAAAGCTTTGGTAAAAAAAAAAAAAAAGAAAACCCCCCCCCATACTAAGAGGTAAGTTTACAGTGGTAAATGCCTACATTAAAAAAGAAGAAAGGAGGAGGGACAGCACAAGATGGCAGAATAGAAGGCTCCACCAATAGTCCCCCATGCAAGGATACCAATTTAACAATTATCTGTGCAAACAAAGTAGTTTCATAAGAACCAAAAATGAGGTGAGCACTCACAGTACTCAGTTTTAACATCATTTCACTGGTAGAGGCATGGAAGAGGGTAGGCAAGAGTCTTGAATTACTTCTGCTACTTATCCCCCATCCCTTGGCAGCAGGTGCATGGCACAAAGAGAGAATCTGAGCACTTGAGAGAGGGCGAGTGCAGCAATTGTGAGGCATTACATGGAACTCAGTGCTGCCCTTTCATAGCAGAAAGCAAAACCAGCCTGAACTCAGCTAATGCTCACCCAGATAGGGAGTATTTAAACCAGTCCTAGCCAGAGGGGAATTGTCCATCCCAGCAGTCAGAACTTGAGTTCTGGCAAGCCCCATCACCACATGCTAAAGTGCTCTGGGGCTCCAAATAAACTTGAAAGACAATTCTAAGCCATAAGCGTTGCAACTCCTAGGTGAGTCCTAGGGCTAAACTGAGTTCAGAGCCAGTGGACAAGGGGGGCAGGCTTGTGACCTATTGGAGACACCAGCCGGGCAGCTAAGAAAGTACTTGTATCACCTCTACCCCAACCCAAAAGAGGGCTCCAAAAGAGACCCCTTTCCAGGCTATAGCTCCCAGACTAAATTTCTAGACACATCCTGGGCCAGAAGGGAACCTTGAAGGGAAGTGCCCAGTTCTGGAAGGACCCATCACTTGCTGACTAAAGAGCCCTTGGACTCTGAAAATAACCAGCAACAATATCCGGTTAGTACGCTGTGGACTTTTGGTGAGACTCAGAGAGACTTCAGGTAAGACTCAGCACATTTCCAGCTGTGGGGCTATGGAGAGTGACTCCTTATGCTTGAGAAAAGCAAAGGAAAAAGGAAAGGGGGCTTTGTCTTTCACCTTAGGTACCAGCTCAGCCACAGAGGTGTAGAGCACCAAGCAGGCTTTTGGCATCCTTGCTTCTTGGCCTTGGCTCTTGAATGGTATTTCAGGACCTACCCTGTACCAGAAGGGAGCCCACTGCCCTGAAGGGTGAGCTCAGGCTAGGCAGCATGCACCACAAGTTGACTGAAGAGCCCTTGGGCCTTAAGAAAACAGTGTTAGTAGTCTGGCAGTACTCCCTGTGGGCCTGTAGGGGTGGTGGCCATGGGGTGAGGCTTCTCTGTCTGTGGAAAGAGGAAGGAAGACTGGGAAGGCTGGCATCTTATGATTTTAGTGCTAGCTCAACTACCATACCATAGAGTACCAGGAGACTTCTAAGGTTGACTCTAGTCCCTGACTCCTGGATGGCACCTCTGGACTTGCCCTGGGTCTCAGGGAGCTCATCACCCTTAAGGGACGGAGACAGGTCAGGCTGTCTATTCTTCCTGCAGATTGTAGAGCCTCAAGGCCTAGAGCGAACATAGGTGGTAGCCAGGTAGTGGTTACAGAGGGCTTTGGGCAAGTCTCAGTGCTGTGCTGACTTCACGTGTGGCCAGCACAGTCCCAATAGCAGTGGCTACAGGGGTGCTTGTGTCACTATACCCTCAGCTCCAGGTGGCCTAGAAGAGGGAGGGAGAGAGAGAGAGAGAGAGAGGAGAGAGAGAGAGAGAGAGAGAGAGAGAGAGAGAGAGATTCTGTTTGGGAGAAAGTAGGGAAAGAGAAAAATAATCTCTGCCTGGTAATCTAGAGAATTCTTCCAGATCTTAAACAAGATCACCAAGGCAGTATCTCTTTGAGTCAGCAAGAACCACAGTGATACTGAGCTTGGGGTGTCTCCTAATACAGATAGAGCTTAGATCACAGAACCCAAATTCCTTTGAATACCTGGAAAGCTTTCCCAAGAAGGAATGGTACAAGCAAGCCTAGATTGTGACAACTACAATAAATACCTAACTCTTAAAATGCCTAGACACAGATGAACATCTGTAAGCATCATCAAGACCATCCAGGAAAACATGACCTCATCAAATGAACTAAATAAATCACCAGGGTTCATTAGTTCATTTAGTTCATCAAGTAAATTAAATAAGTCACCAGGCACCAATCCTGAAGAGACAGAGATATGTGACTATTTCACATGGAGAATTCAAAATAGCTATTTTGAGGAAACTAAAAGAAATTCAAGATAGGACAGAGAAGGAATTCAGAATTCTGTTAGATAAGTTTAACAAAGAGATTGGAATAAGAAGAATCAAGCGGAAATTCTGTAACTGAAAAATGCAAGTGATATACTGAAGAATGCATCAGAGTCCCCTAATAACAGAATTGTTCAAGCAGAAGAATTAGTGAGCTTGAAGAAAGGCTATTTGAAAATACACAGTTGGCTGGGCATGGTGGCTCACACCTGTAATCCCAGCACTTTGAGAGAGCAAGGCAGGCAGATCACCTGAGGTCAGGAGTTCAAGACCAGCCTGACGAACGTGGAGAAACCCTATCTCTACTAAAAATACAAAATTAGTTGGGTGTGGTGGCACATGCCTGTAATCCCAGCTACTCAGGAGGCTGAAGCAGGAGTTTCATTTGAACCTGAGAGGCGGAGGCTGTGGTGAGCCAAGATTGTGTCATTGCACTCCAGCCTGGGCAACAAGAGCGAAACTCCGTCTCAAAAAAAAAGGCCGGGCGCAATGGCTTACACCTGTAATACCAGCACTTTGGCACTTTGGGAGGCTGAGGCAGGTGGATCACGAGGTCAAGAGATCGAGACCATTCTGGCCAAGATGGTGAAAACCCGTCTCTACTAAAAATACAAAAATTAGCTGGGCATGGTGACACACACCTGTGGCCCTAGCTACTCGGGGGGCTGAGACAGGAGAATCGCTTGAACCCTGGAGGTGGAGGTTGCAGTGAGCCGAGATCATGCCATTGCACTCCAGCCTAGTGACAAAGTGAGACTGTCAAAAAAAAAAAAAAAAAAAAAAAAAAAAAAAAAAAAAACAACACAGTCAAAGGAGACAAAAACTAAAAAAATGAAAACAATGAAGCCTCAAAATGGCAAATCTAGAAGTTACTGGCTGTAAAGAGGAAGTAGAGAAAGAGGGGTAGAAAAGTTGTTCAAAGGGATAATAAAATCCCAAAGGCTGGGTGTGATAGCTCATGCCTGTAATCCTAGCACTTTGGGAAGCTGAGGTGGACAGATCACTTGAGTTCAGGAGTTCGAGACCAGCCTGGCCAACATGGTGAAACCCTGTCACTACTAAAAATACAAAAATTAGCTGGACATGGTGGTGGGTGGCTGTAATCTCAGCTACTCAGTAGGCTGAGGCAGGGGGATCACTTGAACTCAGGAGGTGGAGTTTGCAGTGAACCGAATTTTTGCCACTGCACTCCAGCCTGGGCAACAGAGTGAGGCTCCATCTCAGAAAAACAAACAAACAAACAACAAAAGAAAACAACCAAACACACACACACACGCACATGCACACGCACACGCACGTGCACACACACACACACACACACACACACACCAAACAACAAAAACCAAGGGATAACAGAGAACTCCCCAAATCTAGAGAAGTATATTAATTTCCAAGTACAAGAAGTTTATAGAATACCAAGTAGATTTAACCCAAAGAAGACTATAGCAAGGCATTTAATAATCAAACTCCCAAAGGTCAAGGATAAAGAAAGGAACCTAAAAGCAGCAAGAGAAGAGAGACAAATAACAGAAAATGAATCTTCAATATGTCTGGCAGCAGACTTTTTGTTGGAAACCTTAAAGGCCAAGAGAGAGTGGTATAGCATATTTAAAACACTGAAAGAAAAACTTTTATTCTAGAATAGTATATCCATTGAAAATATCCTTCATAATTGAAGGAGAAATATAGACTTTCCCAGACAAAGAAAAGCTGAGGAATTTTATCACCACCAGACCTGTTCCACAAGACATGCTAAATGGAGTACTTCAATCAGGAAAAAGAACATTAATGAACAATATCATCTGAAGGTAAAACACTTCCTGGTAATAGTAAGTGCACAGAAAAACATAAAGTATTATAACACAGTAACTGTGGTGTGTAAACTATTCTTAAGTAGAAAGACTAAATGATAAAGCAATAAAAAATAACTACAACAACTTTTTAAGACATAAATACTACAATATAATATAAACAGAAACAACAGAAGGTTCTAAAGTGGGGGGATGAAGTTAAGGTGTAGAGTTTTTATTAGTTTTCTTTTTGCTTGTTTGTTTATGCAAGCAATGTTAAATTGTTACCAGCTTAAAGTAATGAGCTATAAGATAGTACTTACAAGCCTCATGGTAATCTCAAATCAAAAACCATACAATGGATACATAAAAAATAAAAAGCAGGAAGCTAAATTACATTACTGGAGAAAATCACCTTCACTAAAAGAAAGACAGGAAGGAAGAAGAGAAGGAGAAGACCACAAAACGACCAGGAAACAAATAAGAAAATGGCAGGAGTAAGTCATTACTTATCAATAATAACATAGAATGGAAATGGACTAACCCCCCCAATCAAAAGACATAGAAAAACAAGTCTCAATGATCTAATTGCCTACAAGAAACACACTTCACCTATAAGGATACGCATAGGCTGATAACAAAGGAATGAGAAAAGATATTCCATGCCAATGGAAACCAAAAACGAGCAGGGATAGCTGTACTTATATCAGAGGAAACAGATTTCAAGATGAGAACCATAAGAAGAGACAAAAAAGTCACTATATAAAGGGGTCAGTTCAGTAAGAGGATATAATATTTGTAAACATTAAATAAAATAAATAAATAAATAAAAAATAAAATAGACTTCAGTAGCATTGGTCTTGGAAAACTTCAACTGGGAAGAATAATTTAATATAGCCATTTATGTACAGTCTATTTGGACCTATGTCTATGTACAATATAATTGTTGGAATCATTAAAATACTACCTCTGGATTAATGGGAATAATCCACAGGCTTCTTTCATAAGTAAAACTTGTATTTTGTTGTGTTTTGAACTTCATCTTGAATGCTACCTAAGATATAGGTGCTCTGTGCTTTATTTTTCTCATTGGAAATATATTAATTGTGGTATTGAAATTGTTTGGTTATGGAATTGTTTTTTAGCCCTCTGTAATTCATAAAATCTGTGCTCTTTGAGAAAACCAACTTGTGTGGTAATATGACAAAAACTCAGTAAGGAAGGTAATTTTTAAAAATTAGAAGTAATTATGAAAAAGGAAATAAAGTTTGATAAATGTAAAAGAAAAAAATAATAATTGTAAACATATATGCACCCAATACTGGAGTATCTAGATTCATATAGCAAATATTGGTAGAGCTAAAAAGAGAGATAGACTCCATACGACAATGTCTGGAGATTTCAACACCCCACTTTCAGCATTGGACAGATCTTCCAGACAAAAAAATCAACAAAGAAATGTTGGATTTAATCTATAGTATACAACAAATGGACCTGGTAGACACAGAACATTTCATTCAGTGGCTGCAAGGTACACATTCTTTTCCTCAGCACATGGATCATTCTCAAGGATGGACCATACGTTAAGTCAAAAAACAAGTTTTAAAACATTAAAAAATAACTGAAATAATATCAAGCATCTTCTGTTACCACAATGGAGTAAAGCTAAAAATCAACAAGAGGATTTTTGGAAACTATAAATAAACACATTGAAATTAAACAATATGCTCCTGAATGATCAGTGAGTCAATGAAACAGTTATGGAGAAAACTGATAAATTTCTTTAAATGAGATAATGGAAACACAACATACCCAAATATTTGGAATACAGCAAAAACAGTAATAAGAGGGAAGTTTATAGCTATAAGTGCCTACATCAAAAAAGAAGAAAAGCTTTAAAAACAACCTAGTAATGCATCTTAAAGAACTGGAAAAGCAAGAGCAAACCAAATCCAAAATCAGTAGAAGAAAAGAAATAATAAAAATCAGAGCAGAAATGAATATGAAATTAAGAAAACAATTCAAAATTAAATGAAACAAAAAGTTGACATTTTGAAACCAAAACTGACAAATTATAGCCAGACTAGCCAGGAAAAAAAGAGAGAAGACACAAATAAATAAAATCATAGATGAAAAAAGAGACATTACAACTGATACTGCAGAAATTTAAATCATCATTCATGGCTGTTATGAGCAACTATTTGTGAATAAAACTGGAAAATCTAGAAGAAATTGATTAATTCCTAGACACATACAACCTGCCAAAATTGAAACAAGAAGAAATCCAAAAGCTGAACAGATCGATAACAAGTAACGAGATGAAAGCCTTAATAAAAGATCTCCAATCAAAGAAAAGCCTAGAACCTGATGGAGTGACTGCTGAATTCTACCAAACATTTAAAGAAGAACTAATACCAATCCTATCAAACTATTCCAAAAAGTAGAGGAGGAGGGTCTATGAGGCCAGTGTAACCCTAATCCCCAAACCAGAGAAAAGCAAATAAAACAAAAACTATAGGCCAGTATCACTGATGAATATTGATAAAAAAAATCCTCAACAAAATATGAGCAAACCAAATTCAACAACACATTAAAAAGAACATTCATTAAGACCAAGTGAGATTTACTTGAGGGATGTAAGGATAATGCAACGTATGCAAATTAATTAATGTGATACATCATATCAACAGAATGAGGGACAAAACCACGTGTTTATTTCAATTGATGCTAAAAAAGCATTTGATAAAGTTCAACATCACTTCTATACTCAAATGAGGCTTTTGGTTTTTTTAATCATAAAGTGATGTTGAGCTTTATCAAATGCTTTTTTATTAAGTCTTACAATTCATGAGCACAGGCTGTCTTTCCATTTATTTGTGGCTTTTAAAATTTCTTTCATTCGTGTTTTTTAGTTTTCAGTGTACAAGTTTTTCATCTTCTCAGTTAAGTTTATTCCTATGTAGTTTATTCTTTCTGATGCTGTTGTAAATAGAACTGTTTTCTTAATTTCCTTTTTGGATAGTATGTTGTTAGTATATAGAAATGTAATTAATTTTTGCAGGTGATCTTGTATCCTGCCACTTTATTGAATTAATTTATTAGTTTCAAATAATAAAGTGACAATTCTGTAAATCAACTGTTCCTCCCTCTTATTCCCACGGGTTTTTGTTATTTGTTGTTGTTGATGCTTATATTGCTGTTTGTCTGTTTAATGACTTTCGTGAACTAATTCTGTAAAGTTTGTGTTCTTTGTCATGTGTGGCCACTGAAATCTCTGCTCAGATAGCTTAATGGTCAGGTAATGACTGGCCAGAGATTTTCCTAAATTCACTGCACCAGTAAATCTCCTAGACTTGGCCGAGGGGCTCTGTTTGAGTGTCGGGAATATCTTTAACACTCCAACAGGCACTTTACAACTCTAAATTCGCCTTCACTTTTTGATTGCATAGAATCTTGAGTTACAGCAGATGTGAAAGATTAGAGATTTATCAGGTCTTTCCTGGACACCCATGCAGCCCTGCACATGCACATAGCCTTTTAAATTCCCAGTAGGCTGGAGTGCAGTGGCATTATCTTGGCTCACTGCAATCTCTGCCTCCTGGGCTCAGGTGATCCTCCCGCCTCGTTTCCGAGTAGCTGGGACCACAGGCACGTACCACCATGCCTGGCTAATTTTTTTATGTTTTCTAGAGATGAGGTTTTGCCATGTTGCCCAGGCTGGGCTCGAACTCCTGGGCTCAAGTGATCCACCCGCCTTGGTCTCCCAAAGTGCTAGGATTACAGGCATGAGGCACTGCACCTGGCCTTAAAGCTGTTTTTTTGTGTAGACATAAGATTTTAACTTATTTGTGTAAATACCAAGGAACACAACTGCTGGATCATATGGTAAGCATATGTTTAGATCTGGAAGAAACTGCCAAACTGTCTTCCACAGTGGCTCTACCATTTTGCATTTCCACCAGCAATAAATGAGAATTTTGTTGTTCCACATCCTCACCAGCATGTTGTCAGTGTTCTGGATTTTTGTCATTCTAATATGTGTATAGTGGTATCTCATTGTTGTTTTATAGCTCCCTAATGACATATGGTGTTGAGCTTATTTGCATATGCTTATTTACCATCTGCGTGTCTTTTTTGGAGAGTTGTCTGTTCTTTTATCCAGTTTTTAAGCAAGTTTATTTTCTTATAGTTGAATTTTAAAGAGTTCATTGTATATTTAGGATAACAGTCCTTAATGAGATGTGTCTTTTGCAGGTATTTTCTTCCAGTCTGTGTCTTGTCTTTTTATTCTCTTGACAATTTCTTTCACCAAGCAGAACTTTTTAATTTCAATGAAGACCAGCTTATCAATTATGTTTTTCATGTATTATGCCTTTGGTGTTTATACATAAGTATTTGTTTTAATACTTGTTTTCAATTCTTTTTGTTATCTACCTAGGAATGGAATTGCTTGGTCATGTGATAACTCAATGTTTAACTTTTTTGTACAGCTGCCAAACTTTTTCAAAGTGGTTACAGCATTTTACATTCCCACCAGCAATGTATGAGGGTTGCAATTTGTCCTTATCCTCACCAATACTAGTTAATGTTCCTCCTTTTTATTATAGCCATCCTAGTAATGTAAAGTGATAATCTCTTTGTGATTTTTATTTGTCTTTCCATGATGTCTTAATGATACTGAGTGTCTTTTCATATGGCTGTAGCCATTTGGATGTGTTTTTGTATCTTTTTTGATGCAACGTCTATTCAAATTCTTTGCCTATTTTTAAATTGGGCAATATGTTTTTATTGTTAAGGTATGTGCTTTATATATTCTATGCACAAATTTCTTAATATATATATATAAATATATAATTTGCAAATATTTTCTCCCATTTTGTGTATTACCTTTCACTTTCTTGATGGTATCCTTTGAATCGCAAACATTTTAAGATTTTGTGAAGTCCAAGCAATTTATTTCACTTTGGTCCTTTTTGCTTTTGGTGTCACATCTAAGAAAACATTTCCTAGTTCAAAGTCATGAAGTTTCTTGCACAAGTTTTCTTCTAAGAGTTTTGGCTTTTGCATTTAGGTCTTTGATCCCTTTTGAATTAAGTTTTACAGGCAGTGAGGTACATCTTCATTTTTAAATATGGATCTCCAATTCCTTCAGCACCGTTTGTTGGAAAGACTATTTTTTCCTATTGACTTGTCTTGACATCCTTGTTGAAAACCAATTGATCATAAATATGTTAAGTTAATTTCTGGACTCTCAATTTTTATTCCATTGATCTGTATGCTTGTTATTATGCCTGTAGCACATTGTCTGGATTTTATTTTATTTTATTTTTTGAGACAGAGTCTCGCTCTGTCACCCAGGCTGGAGTGCAATGGCACGATCTCGACTCACTGCAACCTCCGCCTCCCAGGTTCAAGCGATTCTCCTGCCTCAGCCTCCTGAGTAGCTGGGATTACAGGTGCGTGCCACCGCGCCCAGCTTATTTTTGTATTTTTGGTAGAGACGGGGTTTCAACATTTTGGCCAGGCTGGTCTCGGACTCCTGACCTTGTGATCCACCAGCCTCAGCCTCCCAAAGTGCTGGGATTACAGGCGTGAGCCACCGCGCCCGGCTGTCTTGATTGCTGTATCTGTTTAGTAAGTTTTAAAATTAGGAAGTGTGAATCCTCCAACTTTGGTCTTCTTTTTCAGGGTTGTCTTGGTTATTCTGTGTTCCTTGTATTTTCACAGGAATTTTAGAATCAGCTTTGGCAATTCCAGCTGGGGTTTTGGATATGTATTTCAATGAATTTGTAGATGAGTTTGGGGAGTATATTTCTATTTCTAGATTTATCAATTTTAGACTTTTTCCTTAATAAATAAGAGCTTGTACATCCCACCCCTCCCATCCCCCCAGAAACACTGTATCTTAATTTTGCATGAAGTCAATAACGTGTATTTACATTATTATAAGTATGCAAGTACTGTTTACTGTTAAGCTATGCAGTGCACTGTGACTAATCCTCCTTTCTTATAGGACTTTTCATTTTCTCTATCACTTATAATTGCCTCATTTTTTTTTTTTCATTTACTTAGTTTTCTCTGTACTTACTCTTTTTTTTTTTTCTTTTGACTGAGTGTTGCTGTTGCTCAGGCTGGAGTGCAGTGGCGTGATCTTGGCTCACTGCAACCTCCATCTCCTGGATTCAAGCGATTCTTCTGCCTCAGCCTCCCAAGTATCTGGGACTACAGGTGTGCGCCACCATGCCCGGCTAATTTTTGTATTTTTAGTAGAGACGGGGGTTTCACCATATTGGCCAGGCTAGTCTTGAACTCCCGACCTTGTGATCTGCTCACTTCGGCCTCTCAAAGTGCTAGGATTACAGGCCTGAGCCACCGTGCCTGGCCTACTGTCTTCTTTTTAACTCTGTGTTTCAAAAATGTCATCATAACATAACCTGATTTCAGTGTTTTAAAATTTATTGTTTTGGGATCTTGTTCTTTCAGTCTGGAGAGGCATGTCCTTCAGTTCTGGAAATTCTTTTTGTATTCTTAGTATTTTCCTTTCCTTCATTTTTTTGGTTCTCCTTTTCTGGAAGTTTATTAGTTACTTGATGTACCTCCTAAATAGATGATCTTATTTTCTTACATTTTAATTACTATTTTCCATTTACTACTTTTGTTCTACTTTCTGAAATGTTTCCTTTTATTGAATATTTTATATTGGTAATTCTACTTTTAGTTCCCCCATAGCTCCTTTAAAGGGTATTCAGTATACTTTAAATATACACAATAAAATTTATTTTTTAAAAAATAAAGTGTTTCCAGACCTAGTTTTATAAGTTCAATGTCTTTTCTTGTCTCTATGAAGATATTTATTAAAATTTTAGAAAGTTTTCTTCCGCTCCCTGAATTTACTGTTTTCTCTGGCTTTATTTTTTCTGTTTGTTTGTATTTGTCTGTAATTTCAGGAGAGGCTCAGCATTGCCACTGTTACAAGGAGATGCACTGAAAAGCTGACCACAATTTCTCTGTGAGTGATGGAGAATTGTCAACTATTGGGTTTATCCAGAGGATGCTGTGTTGAAAAGATAGCTTTTGCACTAAGATAATACTCAATTTTTTTTTATGTGGAGGTTTTTTTTTTTTTTTCCCCCCTCTGAGGTCTTTAATTTCGCCAGACAAAAATCGTCTAGACTCTTACTTCAGCCATTTAAACCAGGCTTTGGCATTCTGGAAGCAGGCAAATGGGAGGAGGCTGTGATCATATTGTTCCAGATGCTGGGTTTGATTTTATCCTTTTGTTTGCAGCTCTATGTTTCACTCCAGTCTATACTGTGTTTGATGTCCTCATGTCCAAAACCTCTCAGCTTCACTTTCTTCTGAGAATAAATCTCAGGAATGTTGTGGAGTCGGGGAATAGTGGTTATTAATTTGCACGTTGGGAGGGGACAGGATTTGGGTGTCCAATTGCTATGTATACACATTTTCAATTTTCTTTGTTTTCAGGCCCACACTGCATTTCCACTTTCCAAAGTGCTTTGTGCCACCAGCTCCTAAATCTTCCTCAGTTCTGTGGAGACAAAATACTTGTTTCTTGGTGGCATTCAAATTTTTGCTTCCTTTCCTCTGCTAAGTTAATTATCCATCTGCTTTCCGTCTCTCTAGAACTTGTTGAAATCTCAACTTCCTTCACACTCCCTTTACCCCCATGGGCTTTTATGTTTTTGTTCCTTTACTATCATTTAGTAGAGTTTGGGGCTCTGTCAAAGTTGCCTGTGGATTGATATTTAGCCATATTAAAAAGCATAAATGTAATGTAACTATGACATGAATGACACAAACTGTGCTCTGGCACCTATCTGGATTGTGGTCGCATCAATGGAAATCATTTTCAAAGGAGTTTATTTGCCTTAGCTGATGTGATGGACTCAAGGCTCTTTTTGGAGATTTTCTGTGTCTGTTGATTATAATCATTTATTTTAATGTTAAAATTGTTTACTACCTGATTGTTGGAAGATAGCTCTAGACTAAAATTGTTGACACAATAAAAAGCAATAGTTTAATCTTATTTTTAAAAAGTAATACATGCACATGGTAACAAAAATGGCACAAATAGCACAAAAGATAATTCATTGAAAATTAAGTTTCCTTCACTCTCCAGTCCCCCAGCTACCCAGTTCCTTACCTTAGAGGCAATTACTATTGCCAGTTTCTTGCATTCATTCAGATATATTATAAGCATATTAAGGCATGTATACCTTTCACTGTCACAGAAATGGCAGCATTCTGTGTGTACTGACATGCATCTTGCTTTTTTCATTTTAGTATATCTTGGCGATCTTCCATTTCAATGCACATAGAATCTTACTTTTTTTCTTCTGGTGGTTTTATAGTATTCTGTTGTATCAATATACTGCAATTTATTTAACCAGTTTTTTTACCGATGGACACTTAGGTTGTTTCCAACATTTTCTACTGCAAATATTGCTGTGGTGAATTTCTTCGCCTTTTGTCCATGTTTGAGTGTATTTGTGACATAAATTCCTATAAGTACAATTGTTGGTTCAAACAACATGTAGCTTTTATTTTATTTTTTTGAGATGGAGTCTCTCTCTGTCACCCAGGCAGGAGTGTAGTGGCCCCATTTCAGCTCACTGCAACCTCTGCCTCTCTCGGATTCAAGGGATTCTCCTGCCTCAGCCTCCTGAGTAGCTGGGATTACAGGCACCTGCAACCATGCCCTGCTAATTTTTGTACTTTTAGCAGAGACCAGGTCTCACCATGTTGGCCAGGTAGGTCTCAAACTCCTGACCTTGTGATCTGCCCACATCAGCCTCCCAAAGTGCTGGGATTACAGGTGTGAGCCACCGCTCCCGGCCGTGTGCTACCATCTTTAATGCTCTTTTATTTATATTATTCTACTAACTCAAATAATATTATGCTGCATATTGTCATATCAAACCATGTGTTTACATTATAATACTGTTCTGAGCTTGAGAAATGCCTATTTCTTTTTTGCTCCCTGACCAAATAGGTTTCAAAGCATACCAGTTTAGATGATCCTTTATGACCACACCATCTGAACACAGAACTAGCTGTCTGGAAAGAAATTTTGACCTCTTGCCCATGGAGCCTCAGGGAATTCCGAAGGCATAGGGCACCCAGCATCAAAATAGAGTCCCTATGCACTTAATGGAAGTTAATGAAAAGGACAGCTAAGTAAACACTGGCTTGTGAGGTTTTAACTAAAACCTTCCTCCAGCTCTTCTCTCCCATGTGCCAAAACAGTCTTGGCTTTTTCCCTCTGAGCCTCACAACTTCACCTTATTTTTTCATATTTTTCATCACTGAGGCTCCTGCTCATTTACTTGTTATAGGCAGTTTGAGGACCGAGCTCCAATTTTTCATAGGATCTTGACTTCTTTGTTGGCTTGAATGGCTTCAAGGTTTTCCTATTTTAGAGCCATCTAAGACAGTAAAAAAAAATTCCAGAAAATACATTATCAAGAACTGTGAGCCCGCTGCCACGGCCACTCCAGGTTCCAGAGCAAGAGCACCCAGCGGACCAGGAGGAGGTGAATCACAGTGGGCAGGTGCTGCCAGAAGCTGGCTATGAGTTTGACATATGCTTCTCATCAGTGAAGAAGAGAGCAGTCTGGACTCTCTGGACACTGTGCATGCTACTGGCCCAATGTGGTGGCCTGTAGTGAGGACTTGGCACCTCAATGAATGGCAGTATGGGGGTCTGACCAGCCTCCATAAAACAGAAAGTGCTGCCAAGAATGGTGAGGCCCAGGTAAAGATCTGGATATGCTCTTATGATGTCTCACCACCTCCGATGGAACCCTATCACCCCTTCTGTAGCAGCATTAGTAAGGATTGCAGGTATACAGACCTCACTGAAGACCAGCTACCCTCTTGTGTGAGTCTGAAGGATACTATTGCCAGAGCTCTGGCCTTTTGGAATGAAGATATAGTTAGTTCCCCAGGTAAAGAAGAGGAATTGGGTGCTGATTGAAGCCCATGACAACAGCCTTACAGGCATTGTCAAGCATCTGGAGGGTCTCTCTGAAGTGGCTGTCATGGAGCTGAACCTGCTTGCTGGTGTTTCCATTGCCTATGAATTGGCTGAGAACGTGAACCCCATCAAGTCCATGCAGCTCTTAGCGTATGAAGAGACTATGTGTAGAGCCATGGAAGCTGTGGCTGCTCAGGGCAAGGCCAAGAGGTAAAGAACAGCGGGCAGACTACTGTCCCCAGAAACATCCTCCCTGCCCCTGTCATCCTCTGCCCCTACCTCCTGCACCTGTCACATTGACCACATCTGTAGGCACCTGGAGGTGTAGATGCAGATGGGGACCAGTGGATCCCATTTTTATTTCAGCCATTTGTCTCCTGCACTCACTCTCTTCATACAATCCAGTCAGCATAGCACCTCTGGGGCATGGAGCTCAGTCCAAGCCCGGGGAAAGCTCCCCTTTTCCAAGAGAGTTGAGACATAGCGACTCGGGTTTTTACCAGGGTTTTGTGTGCTAAGGACCTGCTTTAGTAGGGGATAGGGAGGCACCATGCTAAGGCATGGCCAATGAGGAGAAGCAAGAGAGCCTGTTTGCCCCAGGAGGCAAGCTTGTGTTCTTCTATAGCTGGGTTACTTCCTGGGGGGACTCTAGTCATTCCAGTGGAAGATGAATGTAACCTGCATGGTGATGTAAAATAAAACAAAAAGGCCCCCAAACCAAACAAAAAAACCTGTTTCCTCCCTGACCCCAGAGGAGCTGGCTCCACTTGAAGATTGGGATCAGTCCTGAATTAAGTTTCTGTTGCATTTACTTTTACAAAAAAATGTATAGAAATAATATGAAACAAAAACCCTTCTGGCATTTCTAGTGGTGGTTGTAATAGTCCCATATGTGGTCATCAGAAAATAAGCCATTCCTCACACCAATATCAGATAATCTCGATAATCTCCTTGACTTGTAATGGATAGGAGTGCATCCTGCTGTGTATTTTAGAATTCATCCCTGATATGGTTTGAATTTGTGTCCCTGTCCAAATCTCATGTGGTATTGTAAATCCCAATGTTGGAGGAGGGGCCTGGTGGAAGATAATTAAATCATGGGAGCAGATTTCCCCCTTGCTGTTCTCGTGATAGTGAGTGAGTTCTCACAAGACCTGATTGTTTAAAAGCGTATGGCACCTTCCCCTTCGCCCTCTTCCTGATCCCTAATCTTATGGACCATATGCATGTAGTCAATTGCCTAGGGATTGCGGAGTAACAAGACAGAAGAAACCTGAGCCCCAGATCGACGTCACAGAGCCAACTTCCTAGGGATCAGTGCAGAGGCTATTGTATTGATACAAATGATGTTAGCTTGGATTAGCCCAGTGAAGGTAAAGAAGGACCTCTTCAAGTAAAACTATGAACCACTGCTCAAAGAAATCAGAGATGACACAAACAAATGGAAAAACTTTCCATGCTCATGGATAGGGAGAATCGATATTGTGAGGATGGCCATATTGCCCAAAGCAATTTACAGATTCAATGCTATTAAACTACCATTGACATTCTTCACAGAACTAGAAAAAACTATTTTAAAATTCATACAGAACCAAAAAAGATTCTGAATAGCCAAGGCAATCTTAAACAAACAAACAAACAAACAAACAAAGCTGGAGACATCACAATACCCAACTTCAAAGTAGACTACAGGATTACAGTAACCAAAACAGCATGGCACCAGTACAATAACAGACATATAGACAAGTGGAACAGGATAGAGAACCCAGAAATAAGACAGCACACCTACAACTATCATATCTTTGACAAACGTGACAAAAACAAGCAATGGGGAAAGGATTCCCTATTTAATAAATGGTGCTGGGATGACCGGCTAGCCATATGCAGAAAACTGAAACTGAATCCCTTCCTTACACCTTATACAATAGTTAACTCAAAATGGATTAAAGACTTAAATGTAAAACCCAAAACTATACAAACCCTAGAAGAAAACCTAGGTAATGCCATTCAGGACATAGGCACAGGCAAAGATTTTATGTTGAAAACACCAAAAGCAATTGCAACAAAAGCAAAAGTTGATGATTGGGATCTAATGAAACTAAAGAGCTTCTGCACAGCCAAAGAAACTATCAAGAGAGTAAATAGGCGGCCAAGCGCACTGGCTCACGCCTGTAATCCCAGCACTTTGGGAGGCTGAGGTGGGTGGATCACGAGGTCAAGAAATCGAGACCATCCTGGTCAATATGGTGAAACCTGGTCTCTACTAAAAATACAAAAAATTAGCTGGGCATGGTGGTGCGTGCCTGCAGTCCCAGCTACTCGGGAGGCTGAGGCAGGAGAATTGCCTGAACCCAGGAGGTGGAGGTTGCGGTGAGCTGAGATCACGCCATTGCACTCCAGCCTGGATAACAAGAGCGAAACTCCGACTCAAAAAAAAAAAAAAAAAAAAAAGAGAAGGAGTAAACAGACAACCTGCAGAATGGGAGAAAATTTTTGCGAACTATGCATCTGATAAAGGTCTAATATCCAGGATCTATAAAGAACTTAAATATACAAGGAAAAACAACCCCGTTACAAAGTGGGCAAAGAACATGAAAAGACATTTCTCAAAAGAAGACATACATGTGGCTAACAATCATATTAAAAAAGCTCAACATCACTGATCATTAGAGAAATGCAAATCAAAATCACAGTGAGATACCATCTCACACCAGTCAGAATGGCTATTAAACAGTTGAAAAATAACGTACTGGTGAGGTTGTGGAGAAAACAGAATGCTTTTACACTGTAGGGAGTATAAATTAGTTTATTGTGGAAGACAGTTTGGTGATTTCTCAATGACCTAGAGGCAGAAATACTATTTGACCCAGAAATCCCATTACTGGGCATATGCCCAAAGAATTATAAATCATTTTATTATAAAGAAACGTGCAGATATAAAAGTAAAAAAATAAATAAAATAAAGACACATGCACAGGTATATTCATTGTAGTATTATTCGCAATAGCAAAGA
Source organism: Sapajus apella (assembly GCF_009761245.1). Lineage (NCBI taxonomy): Eukaryota > Metazoa > Chordata > Mammalia > Primates > Cebidae > Sapajus > Sapajus apella. Next base: position 1,729,177 of record NW_022437104.1, read on the forward strand.
CATGGAATCAACCTAAATGTCCATCAATGATAGACTGGATAAAGAAAATATAGTACATATACACCATGGAATACTATGTAGCCATAAAAAAGAGCAAGATCATGTTATTTGCAGGGACATAGATGGAGCTGGAGGCCATTATCCTTAGCAAACTAATGCAGGAACAGAAAACCAAATATTGCAGGTTCTCGCTTATAAGTGGGAGCTAAATGATGAGAACACATGGACACATAGAAGGTAGCAATGCACACTGGGGCCTACCAGAGGGCAGAGAGTGGGAGGAGGGAGAGGATCCGGAAAAATAACTAGTGGATACTAGGCCTAATACCTAGGTGATGAAATAATCTGTACAACAAACCCCCATGACACAGGTTTGCCTGTGTAACAAACCTGCACATCGTGTGCATGTACCCCTGAACTTAAAAAAATGTTTTTTAAACATGGGTTCTTTTTTTTTTAACATGGGTTCTTGAGTCAGGGCCCAGATTGAATCTTGGTCCCACAGATTACTACAAGCATAATCTAGAGGTGAGTTGTTAACCCTCTCTGTGTCTGAGTTTTATCTACAAATGCAGCTAATACTACTTTATGTGATTTCCCTGAGGATGAAACAAGTTAGTATATGTAAAGTGCTTAGAATAGTACCAGCGACAGAAGAAATTTTCAATAATTAAAAGTGGAGTTAAAAGAGCTTAGTGGAGTCATCAAGTAGGCTGTTGGATATACAGGAATTCAGAGTGCACACCAGGTCTGGAGATATAATGTATAAGTGGGCAGGAAAGAGTTAACGTAGCAGGTCTGAGGCTAGCCTTTGAAAGGCCATACTGCAAGGTTGGCCGTTGGCCAAAATCTGAAAACTTGGATTTCTGGAGTTTTTTCACCATTCCTAGGACCAATAAGAGCTGCTCACTGTGCCTAAATTGTTTATATAAACAATGTGGTTTTGTGCTGAATACTTGTTTTCCTCATGGGAGTCTGGAATTTTGGTACATGCTAGGCAGAGGGTATCTACATGACCTATCCTTAATAAAAACCCTGGTCACTGAGTCTCTAAGAAGCGTCCTTGGCAGACAAGATTTCACATGTATTGTCACATTTTTTTTGCTGGAGGAAATAAGCATGTCCTGTATGGCACCACTGGGAGAGGAATCTTAGAAGCTTGTACCTGATTTCCTCCAGAGAGCGCTCTGTACACCTTTTCCCTGTGCTGATTTTGTCGGTATCCGTTCACTGTGCAAGTGTGACTATATGCTGAGCCCTGTGATTCCTCCTAGTGAGTCGAACTTAAGATTTTAAATTTTGCCTTCAGATCTTGTTATAATATGTATGTCTAGAAAATGTTAGCAATAAATTTTAATGGAGCCTTTGATTAATATTTAGTGCCATTACAAGCTTAATTAAACTCCTTAGCGCCATTTTACAAATGAAGAAATTGAGGGTCAGAGAGGTTAGGTTCCTTGCTCAAGGTCCCAAGTCCCTGGGTCTTCCTGATTCCTCATCCCCACACTCTTTCCATTAAACCACACTCTTTCATAAAAATGTTGTGTATTTTATTTCACAGCCTCCACCTTCTTTTCTTGTGGCTCTACTTGCCCCTGTATTCTTAAAATCTGCAAAATACTGTTTAGACTGTCATTAGGAGACACATTCCCAGGAAAGATTACTTGAAGTCTCTTGATATTTTTCTCCCCACAGAGGAACTCCGCAGGTGAAACTCTGCCCAGCTGAGAGAGGCACATGGCTTGGAGGCAGGCCTTTCACTTCCTCTTTCCTAGTAAATATCAGTTTCTGGGGAGCTACTATCTCTTAGATCCCACTTAAAGGGCAAGGACAGTAGGGGTAGCCCCATCTTAAAAACCCTTCAGTCTGTGAAAGATCCCATCTTCCTTGAAGCTGTCGTTTTCCAAGCGGCCTGTCCTTATAGAATCATAAACGGCCAGAAAAAAGGACCCTCTTTCTGTTGGTGTCAGTACAGATCTTCTGAGATCTGATCCAGTGCCCTGACCTAGTACTTCACAAGGATGTTCTGCCTTACTGGGTGCTGGACTGTCCTGCTGTGAACCATGCTGGGACAGGGTGGCTGTGTAAACAGAAATGACATTGACATCTCAGCATCTGTAAAACAAGTGAAGTGTTGCTATGATAAGTGGGAAGAGACTGGCTTTGGAGTCAGACAGACCTGAGTGTATATTCCAAGCTCTCCCCTCTACTAGATCAATAACCAAAACACCATCAGTGGTGTCTACATCTGTACAAGGTCAAGACCTACCTCTCAGGATCTTTGTGGAATGACACATGTAAAGAGTCCAGCACCAATTAGGAATTTGATCAAGGCTATGATTAAAATCTTCTGTCCACGTGTTCCCCTCTCAACATTATGAGCTAGCTGTTCAAGGGCAGGGACTCCCTGAATCATCTGTGTCATCCATATATCCTGAATAACACCCAGAACACAACAGATGTCAGTAAATGTCTGTGAAGCAAAACTAAACCAGACCTGTCTCTTTTTCACCTTTTTTTATTTTTTTATTTTTTTAAGGGAGAGTCTCTCTCTGTTGCCGGGCTGGAGTGCAGTGGTGTGACCTTGGCTCGCTGTAACCTTCACCTCCCTTGTTCAAGCGATTCTCCTGCCTCAGCCTCCCGAGTAGCTGGGACTACAGGCACGCGCCACCACGCCCGGCAATTTTTTTTGTATGTTTAGTAGAGACAGGGTTTCACCATGTTAGGCAGGACAGTCTGGATCTCCTGATCCTCGTGATCTGCCTGCCTTAGCCCCACAAAGTGCTGGGATTACAGGTGTGAGCTACTGCACCTGGCCTCTTTGTAAAATGTTTGTGGGCACACAGTAGGTGTATATATATTTATGGGTTACATGATACATTTTGATAGAGTCATGCAATGCATAATAATCGCTTCAGGGTAAACAGAGTATCCATCTATTCAAGCATTTAGCCTTTGTGTTGCAAACAATTCAATTATATTCTTTTAGTTATTTTTAAATTTACACTTAAATTATTTTTGATTATTTTGATTCTATTTTTTCTACCCATTAACCGTCCCCAGTTTTTCACCATCCCTCAACTACCCTTCCCAGCCTCTAGTAACCATCCTTCTATGCTCTATCTATCTCCATGAGTTCAATTACTTTAATTTTTAGCTCCTGGAAATACGTTAAGAACATGTGAAGTCGGGCCTGTCTCTTCATCTGAAAAGTGAGGGGGTTCAACTTCCGGGTTCGTGGTAACTCTGACATCTGTGTTTCTATGGAAACTGATGATGTGGCTATGTTGATATCAACCTCCTTGACACAAAAGTTAAATTTGCTGCATTGTGACCATTGTCATGATGGTTTTTATAGTGCGTCTTTGAGCTGCATGTGACTAAGGCTGGGTCAGGTATGGTTAGTTACTCTCCACCAGACTGGATGACACAGAAACAAGTTTCACACACGATAGCCTTGGTACCATAGTAATATGATTATCCATAATAAACAGCATTCACTCATTTATGAAAACACAGCTGGCACAAAAATTCTTATACTCTTTGCAAAATATTATGTAATATTTGCTGAATCCTATCACAATGGGTCCTTTACCTTAGATAATTTGAAAAACATTGGCTTATAAGAGCTCAGCACTACAGGTAGTAAGAAGTGTCTCTTCCTGTCAAGCCGTGAACTTTAGCAAATTAGTCGAGATAAAAATTCACACATTTATGTGTAGTTGAGGTGAAACCTGATGGAGATAAATTTCTTAGTTTTGGATACTACTGTGGCTCATACCACATCATCAATCCATGGAGATTTCTGAAAAATCTCCAGTAGGAGTTTGTAAAAATCCCTTGCCCAGGACCAGGCAATCGCTTGAACCAGGGAGGTGGAGGTTGCAGCGAGCCAAGGTCACATCATTGCACTCCAGCCCCGCAACAGAGAGAAACTCTGCCTCAAAAAAAAAAAAAAAAAAAAAAAGAGACAGGCCTGGTTTAGTTTTGCTTCACAGGCATTTACTGACACCTGTTGTGTTCTGGGTGTTATTCAGGATGTATGGATGACACAGCTGATGCAGGGAGTCCCTGTCCTTGAACAGCTAGCTCATAATGTGGAGCAGGGAACACGTGGACAGACGATTTTAATCATAGCCTTGATCAAATCTCTAATTGGTGCTGGACTCCCTGCTCCTCAGTCCTGGAGCTAGTCCTCAACACAAGCCTATCCCTGAAGGTGTTTTTCACATGCATCCGGACAGCCCCTAGTCATATTAAGAGCCCTTTACTTCTTTTCTGCTCCTATCTATGACTATCCAAGTCACACCCAGAGACACACACTCTTTGTTCAGGCCCATCACATACTAAGGCCCTTACTCCACCCAGTACACATAAAGACAACACTTAACCTGACCCTGCTTGACGCAACCTGCGACTGCTAACTTATTTAAGCAGAAACCCCTACCCATACCCCAGGGCCCTCTTCATTACTTTCAAGCTTCTGGTCAGCCATGCTGTGGCTCAGGTCTTTTTCTGCCTCACAGCCAGAAAAGACACAAATATAGTTACCTGAGTCCACATCAAGACACTTTCCATTCTTCGAAGCTGGCCTAGAATCTGCCATGCTCAGGCCAGGGTCCTTCCCAACATATAGGCAGTTACATAGACTTAAAGCATCAGAAGTGGAAGTCTTTTTATTTATTTATTTAATTATTATTTTTTTATTGCATTTTAGGTTTTGGGGTACATGTGAAGAACATGCAAGATTGTTGCATAGGTATGCACGTGGCAGTGTGATTTGCTGCCTTCCTCCCCATCACCTACATCTGGCATTTCTCCCCATGCTCTCTCTCCCCAACTCCCCACTCCCTGCTGTCCCTCCCCTATTTCCCCCCAACACACCCCAGTGTGTAGTGCTCCCCTCCCTGTGTCCATGTGTTCTCATTGTTCAACACCTACCTATGAGTGAGAACATGCGGTGTTTGATTTTCTGTTCTTGTGTCAGTTTGCTGAGAATGATGGTTTCCAGTTTCATCCATGTCCCTACAAAGGACACGAACTCATCTCTTTTGATGGCTGCATAATATTCCATGGTGTATATGTGCCACATTTTCCCTGTCCAGTCTATCATCGATGGGCATTTGGGTTGGTTCTAGGTCTTTGTTATTGTAAACTGTACTGCAATGAACATTCGTGTGCATGTGTCCTTATAGTAGAATGATTTGTAATCCTTTGGATATATACCTGGTAATGGGATTGCTGGGTCAAATGGAAGTTCTATTTCTAGGTCCTTGAGGAATCGCCCCACTGTCTAGAAGTGGAAGTCTTTCTAGTCTATACAGACAGTTGTCTATTCATTGTTGGCTATGCCAGTTATCTTCTCTGTTATCTTCTCAGTTAGCCTCTCTCACTAGTTCTTCTTGACACAAGCTCTTTCTCTTCTCCAGTTCCAAATCTATGTATCCAACTGCAACTGCCTGCTACACATCTCTACTTTAGTGTCCCACAGATGTCTTTAATTTGGTAGGAATATAACAACTCGTCTTCACTCAGACCTTGCTTCTCTTTGACTCTGTTCCTTATGCCCTCTTGCCAGTGCACAGAGCCAACATCCCTCTCGGTCCTCCCCAGACCAGTGTCTTCTCAGCCTTGATCACACTAGAGTTTACTCATCACTTCATGCAGGCCTTTCCACACATCTGTGCTCCAACCTGGGTAATTCCTTTCAATTCAAGTAGACTCCTCACTGCCTTAAAGTTGAGACTACTACATTAGTAACAGTAGGCTTATTGTAATCCTAATTCACTTTCATAATTCCATGATAGTCGTAGAAAGGATTCCTTAGAGCTACATTTATACCGATATTTGTCAAATGTGTATGTGTTGTAAAATGGCTTCTACACTGATCACATCTAACCCTTTAAGCAATGTATTACTTCAATAATACTATCTGTTCCTTCAATTTGCAATTCTATTGTTATAGAGATATTGACAAGTATGAACACAAAATAAGTAGGCTTCACTAAATGGGTTATTGCAACAGTCAACAAGAATTTGGGGGAGGGCTCTTCTTCAAAATTAAAGTATGGTTTAAGGGCCTCAAATAAACTGAAGATTTTCTCAACTGTATTTGTAAAAGAGAGCCAACAGATTTTTGAATGCATGAGAGTTGAAGAATACTGGATGTGAATAACTTTTTTTAAATTAAAAAAAATCATGGCCAGGTGCAGTGGTTCATGCCTGTAATCCCAACATTTTGGGAGGCCAAGGCAGGTGGATCACTTGAGCCCAGGAGTTTGAGACCAGCCTGGACAACATAACGAAACCCCATCTCTACAAAAATTACAAAAATTAGCTGAGCGTGGTGGCACATACCCATAGTCCCAGCTCCTCAGGAGGCTGAGATGGGAGGATCACTTGAGCCTGGGATGTCGAGGCTGCAGTGAGCCAAGATCACACCACTGCTCTCCAGCATGTGCTATAGAACGAGACCCTGTCTAAAATAAAATAAAAATAAAATAAAATAAAATATTTAAAAATCTTTTATTTGCTAAATTTGAACAGTGGAAATGCCAAAGTAAGAGAAAAATTTAATGACAATTACTTCAATGCTAACAGAAAGGACATCAGATGCTAGTTGAGTGTCATTATGCGAAATATGGGCAGGTCATCTTCCCTAGAATCATGCAGGCTTTTTTCCAACCTTGAATAAATATTGTCTGCACCTTTACGCAAACATCTGCTGAAGTTTGTATCATTTCCACCAAAAGTGGTACATTTTTCTCATTAACTCCTAACTCAATACGAGAGTCTCTGCAAAAATTTGCTCTTGTTTCTGAAGTTTGATCTGGAAGGAATTATACTCACAAGACTTTATTGAAGAAAAATATTGCATAAGCAAAGGGAAAGGTTTTTCTTCTTTATTGAGAATAGGTGCATCAGTGGCTTTGGTGTAAAAATAATGAGATGTTTATGTCTTGATAGTCTCTGTAATATTAAATGGAGTGATTACATTTTAGATTATTACAGTAGATTTCATCTTGGCACTTGAAAATTTGCTTTCAATTTTGGAACCAGAAAACACTTCTGGTAGCAGTATGTTCAAACTGTCATTTGAGATGCAAGATTGATTATAATAAACAGAGAAGACCATTACAGCTTCTGCTTTATTTTTTTAACTTGATTTTTTCTTAACAAATGTCTGCTATTTTATTATTTTCTTTGGTACCAGTTCATGAAATAATATATCTTGTGCTTAGCTGTTATCTGCTGGTTTAAATCTGATTTTCTACCATTTTTGATATTGAATGAACAATTATATACTAAACCAAGATCTTCAAAAGGAATTTTCCCTCATTTAACAAATGTACACTGTTAAATATATGGAATTTAAGCTTGTGTTTTGGCATTCTGAGATTCAAATATACACAAATTCAAAAAATAGATAAAACAACCACTATAAGAATTGAAAAGTATGTCTGTCACTAGGAAGTTGTAACTTATAACCAACTGTAAATAGAGGTTGGGCTGTTGAATTGGATGTGAACTTGTGAACTAACAATAAATTGAACTTGATATCTGATGCAAAAAAGATTAACTTCCTGTATGCCTATAACAGAGATTTGTATTTTTAAGTCATAGTTTTCCAGAACAAAGCCAGACCTTTGGGAAGGTTATGGGAAGCCTGGAGTTCCTGGATTGACCAGCACTGATAAGCAGGAGTGTGGAGGGCCCGACAGACTTTCAGTGCATTGCTGTGCTCACCAGACTAAAGCTGCTGTTGAGAAATGACTTTTAGAACATGGCAGCTGGATTGAGTGCTCAATGATTAGCTGATGTCTGGAAGTGTGGGGCTGCCTCTGATTGGCTGACTTTGGGGGGTTATCACTGATTGGCTGAGTTTTAGGACTGGGCATTTCTGATAGACTTTCAGAAGTTTGGGGCTGTCATTGATTTGCTCCTAGAACTGTAGTTATTGAAGTGAGGCTATCACTTGCTGATTGGCTGATTATCAGTGTGTACACACACACACACACATACACACACCCCAAGTTATCACTAATTACTACTGTTCACAGCTTGAGACTTTGGCCACAGGACAGTCTTTTCTTTTCTTATGAAAAATAATTACTTTTAGGCTAGGTGTGGTGGCTCATGCCTGTAATCCCAGAACTTTGGGAGGCTGAGGTGGGAGGATCACTTCAGGCCAGGAGTTCAAGACCAGCCTGGTCAACATGGTGAAACCTCGTCTCTACTAAAAATACAAAATTAGCAGGCGGGGTGGTGCAGGCCTGTAATCCCAGATACTCGGGAAGCTGAGGCATGAGAATCCCTGGAATCTGGGAGGCGGAGGTTGCAGTGGGCTGAGATTTCACCACTGCACTCCAGCCTGGGCGGCGGAGCAAGACTCTGTCAAAAAAATTTAAAAAGTACTTTTAAATATTTCACTCCTTTTGGTCTTCCTTTAGCCAAAACTGCAGAAAGACCATATGGGACTGTCTGAACAATTTGTAGATTGTCTTTATTTGGGGAGGTAGGATTTTTTTTTTTTTTTTTTTTTACATTGCAAAAAGTAGTGTTACTCTTTAAGCAATTTAAGAACCAATTACTGTGACTGAAAAGTAACTCCAACTACCAAATTTTTAGTAATTTATTAAAAAAAGCTGAATCTGGCACATTTAGGAAGTCTTGATAGTCAATACAGTATGCAGAATAAAATCATTGAATGCAGGACATGTATTCAATGTCCTCTGTCTGCAGCCCTGCCAAGTTCTCCGTCTCTCTGGGTCCAGGAGGCTGCGGACTGGCCTTATCTCAGCAAGGTCATCTGCTCACGCCTATGAGCTTTGCAGCTGCCACAGAAATTTCCTGTGCATCTTTCAAGACCCACTCCGTGGCTCTTCCTTTCCCAGGCCATGGCTATAAATTTTAAGACCTCCCTTAGAAGGTGTTTGGAAAGGAAGAGGTCAGGGCCCTGAGAATGTGGAAGTTTAAGGAGGAAACACAAGCAAAGAAGAATGCCAGCAAGGAGCCTGATAAGGAGCTGCCAAAGAAGGAAAAGAAAGGCAGGAGCAAATGATGTTCTGGCAAGCAGAGGAAGACGGGGTTTCAAGGGAGGAGCTGGTTAAATGGTCCTGTGTCCATGATCAGACATCGGGGTCATGATTCGCCCAAATTGTGGGCAGAATGTCCTGTGTGTGGTGTGTTTTCTAAGAGGAAGAGGGTTGGGGCTGCAGCTTCCTCAGGAGTAAGAATATGGCTAAGGCTGGTGGTTGAGACAACAAGAGCAAATGTGGTTACCCAGGGGAATTGTGCAGAGTGGGGAGAGGAGAGAAGAAAAAGAGGCTCTGGCATGACCCTGAGGAACTTCAGTGGTGGGCCTGGGCAGAGGTGAGGGGCAGAGAGAATGCTGGGAGAAAAAGAAGGGGTAGAAAAGGGGAGGAAAGAAGGGAGAAAAAGGAAAAGTGTAGAATGAGAGGGTCCCTCAGGAAGAAAGAATTTAAGATGAGATCAAGGAGCCCTTACTACCTGTCCTGGAGTAGATTGAGCAGAGGAATCAGGGTGAGGCTGCTTGTAGTGGGATGAAGATGCTATATGCCCAAGGCTCAGTAACTAACCAATTACACTAAGACGGCAAAAGTGCAGCAAAGAAAGAATGTAATCATCACGGAGCACCAAGCAAGGAGATGGGAGGAGAACCTCAAATCCATCTTCCCCAGGAGTTCTGGGCTGGAGCTATTTATTAAGGGGACTGTGGAGGATGAGGGGTTGTTGATTTGTCGGGGCATGGGGAATGAAATTGTCAGGATATGGAAACCGCATTTTTTGTTTTGTTTTGTTTTTAGAGACGGAGTCTTGCTCTGTTGCCAGGCTGGAGTGCAGTGGCACCATCACGGCTCACTGCAACCTCTGCCTCCCGAGTTGAAGCAATTCTCCTGCCTCAGTCTCCCAGGTAGCTGGGACTACAGGCGCGCACCACCGCGCCCAGCGAAGTTTTGTATTTTTAGTAGAGACAGGCTTCACCATGTTGGCCAGGACGGCCTCGATCTCTTGACCTCATGATCTGTCCGCCTTGGCCTCCTAAAGTGCTGGGATTACAGGCGTGAGCCACCACGCCCAGCTGGAAACTGCATTCTTTGTTGAGTCAGCTTTACATGGATTCCTTCAGATCACCTGGCGTCAGTGGGGTCCTTCAGAGCAGCTGAAGTCATAGTTTCTTCAGTACTCAGAACCTGAAGGCATATCTCAAAGGGAAAACAACATTTCATAATGTTCAAATTGTTATCTGTAGAGCAGTTAAGAGGAACTGTAATCTTGTAACAGGGTCTACGTGATTCTAAGACAGTAGGCATAAACAACAATGTGGAAGCAGTTCAGAGAGTAAGTTGACTTGATTAAAGCTGAATGTGCAGCAAGCTTTGTTTGTTTTAATTTCTTTCCTCCCTTTTTCCCTGTTTTATGAAGTTTATAGGGGAGGTTTCAAGGACTGAAGCAGAGATGAGATGAGTCCAATTTCCAGAGTGTACCTCCCTCTTGTGAGAAACTTGGCTATGCTCTGGGTTGAGACTGGGTGAGGGTAATATGCTGGGAAGGTATGCATAGTCCTGGGAGAGGTGTTTTATTCGTCCAAACAGCATGGTGCAGGCTTGGAACCGATGGGGAAGGAGCCAGAAAGGTAGAGCCAAAGTTACAGAAAGACACAGAGAGAAATCAAAAGAGCAACAGAGATGTGGAGTGATATAAATATTTAGAAAGATGGAAAACAGTGACCCAGAGAATAAAGAGATAATAAAAGGACAGAAAATAAAGATACAGAGAATGAAGATAACGATAGAGACAAACAGGGAGAAGGCCCTGTCTGCATTGTTTGGCTGCTTCAGGGAAGGGGGAAGAGGGACTGGATGGAGGGTAAGAGGAGTCAAAAGAGCCTATGGAGGGATGTGCCCTGGAGTCTACGCTGGACAAAGGCAAAGCTGTAACATAGATATATTATTATTTTGTTTTTCTTCTTGTTACCTTTGTAATTATGAATTCTATGCCCTTATTTCTTAATTTTTCAACTAATTATGTTGTGATCTTTAGCGTTCTGTCCTGCTTTCTCAGTTTTAACTGCTTTCTTTTTTCTTTCTTTCTTTCTTTCTTTTTTTTTCCTGACTGAGACAGAGTCTTGTTCTGTCACTCAGGCTGGAACGCATTGGCACGATTTCAGCTCACCGCAACTATGCCTCCCAGGTTCAAGCAATTCTCCTGCCTCAGCTTCCCGAGTAGCTGGGATTACAGGCATGTGCTATTACACGTGCTATTACAGGCCATACCCAGCTAATTTTTTTGTATTTTTAGTAGAGACGGGGTTTCATCATATTGGCCAGGCTGGTCTTGAACTCCTGACCTTGTGATCCACCTGCCTCGGCCTCCCAAAGTGCTGGGATTACAGGTGTGAGCCAGTGCGCCTGGCTGTTTAACTGTTTCTAACTTATTGATTTAAAAGCATAATTCATTTATGTTTGTTCCATTACTGGCAATCAATATCTCAATTCTATCTACATAAGATGAAGGTATTAGAGGGTTTTTTTTCACCTATCCCCTTCTGACAGTTATTCTTTTGGTGTTGCATTTTCAATGCTGATAACATTTCTATTCTGTCCTGTAAGTATAACTAGGTCTACCAGGCCTTGTAAATGGATTGATTCTAAAACTGAAAACCAGTACATATCATTTACATTATTTGACAAAGTGAATCATCAGAAACTGAGAACGTTATCAGGACATCTGACAGCCTATATGATGCTCTTGTGTACGTAAGAGAAAGGTGACCCATTCAGACAGATGAATATGGGAAGAGCCTCTGTTTTGGATGGCTGCAGCCCTGTGTGGGCGGGGCCTGACAAGTAGAGCATAGCCTGGATTTCAGTCCCCACCTGTACTTTTGACTCTGCAACTTTGTGCCCGGCACAAATTTTACAACCTTATAACAAAGCTGACCTGAGGCCACCCTGAACATTTCCCCCTCAGGTCAGCTGGTGCTCAGACACAGGTTGACTCTGAAACTGAACTCTTCTGTATTCAATCCAGAATGACCTACACTAACCTGGTCTAGGGCCTGAGATTGAGTACCTCAAAGCAAAGAATAAGAATAAGGGTAATACCTGGAATTGCCAAAATTAGAAAACAGAAGGCAGAGTGAAATCCACTACCTAGACTTGGTGTCGTGGAGTCCTGTAATTTCTATTTCACTGTGGTGAAAAAATACAAATTGTATTTCATCTATGGTAGACTGGCATTCTCAATTTTAAGAGCAGATTCTGAAAACATTGTGAACATAGCACCAACCCCATTGTGGTTTTGTAAGGGTTAAGTAAGATATATAAAGCACGACTGACTGGTAATGAGGGCTCAGTAAATGTCAGCAAATTAACTTAGGGGGAGTTAGACAAGTATAGTGAGTGAGAAGTTTAGTGGAAAAGGAAAGGACAGGGGATGGGGCTGCCTGGCATGATATTTGGAAACCAGGAAGTCTTCAGTAAGTACTTGCCAATGTCTGACTGGTTAGGACAGGAGCTTGCAAGGCAATGTGGAGTGGTCCCAAGAGCTCAGACCCTGGAGGCAAGGGACCAGAAACACTGACTGTGACTTTTTGGACAAATCACTTTTCCCTCCCTCTGGGTTCTTTATCTGGCACAGGCAGTATCAATCCTGCCAGCCAAAAATAGCTCCCTGGGCAGTAGCAAGAAGGAAATGTATGAGAGAACACTTTGGAAAACCAAATGCATTTTCTTTAACAGTACATCGATCAACTAGGAGTTACACTATTAGTGTAACGTCCCTTACTACCTGTCCTGGAGTAGATTGTGCAGAGGAATCAGTTTGTACTGGGGTCCAAAAAAAGAGGTTGCGAAGGGTTCATAGGAACATTTATTTTAAGGGAATCAATTTCCAGATCCTCAGCTTCAATATTTACTCTTTTCTAAAACCGACCAGCCCAAGTACCTGTTTCTCCCTCACCACCTCTGTTTTTACAATCCTTTCTCTTTACAAAAGAAAGGGAAGCCTCACACTACCCTAGAGCCCTAGTCACAGAGTGTCAAAAACCTCCAGGCATCCAACAGAGGGGAAATTCCAAATACTGGTTTTGATGTTGAGAAATTGAGTTATTGTGTTACTAGGAAATAAATCCTTTTGTGAACCAGATGCTTTCTAATTCTTTGCTTTCAACAAAATGGATAAGAAGAAGCTAATGGAGTTGGCAGCTGGTAAGCCATTATGAATAATTTTGATGATGGATCAGTATGTGATTTTTAGCATGTAATTCATAAGGAATTCAAAGAACTGAGTGACTTTGTTATAACAAAACGTTCATTCATTCTCATCTACTTATTTATTTCTCAGGGCTTAAATCTATATAAAGGAAAAACAGGAAGAGTAGTGTCTCTTAATGCTGTCTCATTCTAACAGTAAATTATATTGATCTGTGGATACATAAACTAATTTTAGAAGCTCCATTTGTCTCATTAAGGGATAAGTTTTCAATAAAATTTTATCCTCTGTGTTTTTTCAAATGTGCAATTTATGTTTTTAATTAATTGCATACTAATAATTATAATAACTCAATCTTGAAGAAAAATTTAATACTTGTATCCTTGGAGCTCTGGGAGATAAAAAAAAGTTTAATATCAGTCTATATATAGATTTTTATTGTGAGAAGTATGACAAATTAGCATCAAGAAATGATGCTAATTTCTCAAACATACAAATGGCAAACAGGTATATGAAAAGGTACTCAACATATTTGATCATCAAGAAGTAAAAATCCAAACTACAATGAAATATAATGTCACTCCAGTTAAAGTGACTTTTATCCAAAAGACAGGCAATCACAAATGCTGGTGAGGATGTGGAGAAAAGGGAACCCTCGTACATTGTTGGTGGGAATGTACATTAGTACAACCACTATGGAGAACAGTTTGGAAGTTCCTTGAAAAATAAAAATAGAGCCACTGATCCAGCAATCCACTGCTAGCTATATACCCAAAAGAAAGGAAGAAAAAGGAAATCAGGACATCAAAAAGGTATCTACGCTTCCATATTTATTGTAGCACTATTCCCAATAGCCAAGATTTCGGAGCAGCCTAAGTATCCATCAATAGATGAGTGAATTAAAAAAATGTGGTACGTATACACAATGGAGTACTACTAAGCCATAAAAAGAATGAGATCCTGTCATTTGCAACAATATGGATGAAACTGGGGTCATTAAATAATCCAGGCACAAAAAGGCAAACATCACGTCATTACTTATTTGTGGGAACTGGAAATTAAAACAATTGAACTCATAGAGATAGAGAGTAGAAGAGGCTGTGAAGGGTAGTTGTGGGTGATGGGGAAGTGGAGATTTTAGCAAACTAAACTGCTTTCACATCTCTCGTTAAATAAAAGCTTCTTGCTGCAAAACACTTGAAGGGATGGTTCTAATTTGTTTTTTGAAAATATTTGCCTACAAGTACCTCATTCAGCTTATAAGTGGCTGAGATTTCTCAGCAATACAAAATGCTGCTTGCTTGGGAACTTTTGTGATGTGAGAAAATTTAATCTACAAATAGTTTTCAAATGTAATGGATACTCCAAAATTTATTAATTCTAAATTAAACAATACAATTGACCTAATATTACATTTTGAAAACATTTGGTTTCACATTTACTACTTTCAACTTTCCAGTTTTCTTTTTCATATGCTGGAATGAGCCCATTAACTTTTAAGTCACAAACACCTTCAGGGCCCTTTGAAGAGCTCAAGTGGCCCTTTTAAGAGCTCAAGCAGTCCTTGGCATGATGTTTGTTATGCCCAGTGGGCCAGCTGGCTTGGGTAGGAAGTAGGTCCAATCAGCATCAGCAACTGTAGTGCCTAGCAGAGTGGCTGGCATGGACGGGTGACCAACGTTTGTTGAATCAAAGAATGAAACTAATGCCTCAGGAGACCACAGAAATATTGGGAAAAAAAGAATAACAGCATAGTGGGGGAAAAGGCTGAACTGGGTATTTGTTTCTCTGAATTTAGCAGTTATTAAACTCTCTGTAAGTTCTACCAGAATTTGTGTTCTCACATCTGGTTGGTGTGAGCACGATAAAAAAAAAAAAAAGCCTATATATCAAACTAATTTAAAAAGTATGTAATACTGTTCTTCAGGTTTAATTGGGTTCAACTTTATCTGCTGGGAGCGTCTCATGGAGTACCCTTGCTATGCAAGTGTTACTTATTGTGCAAGCAACTGTCTGAGGAATAGCGTATGAAGAGTCCTGAGCATGAGATGCATGTGGGTATTTTGTTTAAAAAAGAATTTGGATATATCATCAATATTCTTGATGAACGGGAATAACTTTGTTGGTTATATTGAGACATATTACTGGTAAACAACTTTATGCTATCTAGGGTAGATTTAATTTCTTAAGTTAGCTTATTTGGCTCTCTCCTCGAATTTCCACTGGAAATTGGATACATTCAGCATTTTATCCAGTGAGCAGATGAGAGGATGGAGCATTGCCAAGTGGTAGAATTTCAGACTTGATCCAACAACCCTAGAAGATCCTCCCTCGGTTATCTCTGTTGACGGTGATTATATTCAAAAGCAGTTTCTGTACTGGATTTATCAATCGGCCTGACTAGAGAAAAGAACATAGGTATGGGAGCTAACTGTCACAAATGGAGAACATTTGTACAAATTCAAGATGAAGAGTCAATTTTAGTGCAGACTAAAGTCCGGATGATGAAGATTTCTTAGCGCTAACACTATTCAAACTTGTCCTTGATCGGATGGACACACCCTGCTCTGCCAAGAACGCAATTCATATAGTTATTTCCAAAAGCATAGATCTTAGCAGGCAATACGAGTTTTACCTTCTGTAATTATATTGATACATAGTTTGCATTCTGTGAAAAATGATACTTAATGCTAATTTAAAAATGTACATATTTCTGTTATCAAGTCAATGTAGTACAGCTTTATGAGCCATTGGGTCAAAATCTGAACTTCTCGAATGAAAATAAACACATTGGGTGAAAATTGCACTGGTTCTGCTATTCTAAACATATTAGATACCAATAAGTTGACTAAAATAGAGAAGTTAATTTCAGGAGTGGTGACAATGTAGATGCATTGGCTCAAGAATATATCAACAACTATAAGCATTTGATACCAGGAAATTTGTAGTATGTGGAATAATATTAGCCAGATAATATTAACTAGGATCATTGGAATATTAACTAGGATCATTGGAATATTAACTAGAATCACTGGAAGCAAGTGGCCATAAGTTGGCATTTAAATGGAAATGTTTCTCAAGCTTCAGGTTGTGCTACGTAATCCATGAGCCTATGTTGATAACATAGGCTGACAGTGAGCATTAGAGCTAAGATTTTCAGAACTCAGATGAACAAAATTGGAAAATGGGAACCACCGTAACACACCAGTCTCTCTTAGCTTTGCATTGAGGTCTTCTTCTCTCGTCTCAACCACATAACAGGGAATACTTTAAGACCATTCTGGCACAAATCAATCTGGGTAATAGCACTACATGATGTAAGTCTGACCTCATTAGTGGATTTAGAATGGGAGGGCAGAGGAATGCAAGATGACTAGAGCGTGGCCTCAAAGGAACCAACCCGGAGATCGATCCTCCACCTCTAAGGAATATTTAGATTTACAACTGTACAAAGGGAAATGCATCCCAGTATAAAATGAGCTTGTTTGTATTAACAACTTTTAAAAATTTTTTAAATGTTTTATTTTGTATTAACAACTTTTAAGGACAAGTGTGAGATACTTGTTCACTGAAAAGTGTATATTGAAAAGTGGAGGGAAAGCTGTTGGGCTTGCAGCATATGAGATGCCACCAAGGAAGGAGCATAACATTTCTAATATGCAGCTTTGTAATAGCTGAAAGGCAGTTAGCAAAAAGGAGTCACATCAAATAGGCTCCGACTAAGAGAAATGTAAAATAAAGAAGAGTTCCATAAAAACTTATGTGCATTGCTTTGTACATAAGTATGTGAGACCTGAATGTGAGTATGAATTATTAGTCATGAAATAGTGATCTGGAAACCAGCATCTTCTGAGATCTGTTTTATTTAGTAATTACGTGACAGTGTCCTGGCTGATGCTAGCCTATCAGGGGTCAGTAGGAAACAGAAGGGCTCACCACTACTGCCACTAAGGATTAAGCTCAAAGCCAGATGGGTCAAGTATTTGTGGGAGCCTGTGCTGACCTGTAAATGAAGAAAGACCTACCATGGAACTAGCTTGAGAAAATGAAAATTTCCTTGTAAAGATGGAGGAAAAAGAAATGCTGGCTTGTTGAGAAGATGAAGTTTCTTCTTTTATCTCCTTGTTTATGTTTTTCCTTTGTTCGATAAAATATTTCAAGCATCCAGAAAAGCACAGGGAATAATACTACACTCCCCAATCAGATTTGTCAAATCTTGGAATTTTGCCTACTTTGATTCAGATATCTTTCTTTTCAGGAAATAAAATATTACAGATACAGTTACAATCTCTGTGTACCCCTACCAATCCTTTCCGTCTCCTCTCTTTCTCTTTGTCCTGTGGTCACCACTATTCTGAATTTGTTGTTTGTTATTTCCTTGCGAGTTCTTATACATTCGCTACATATTAACCTATTCATTGACAACATAGAGTATTGTTTTATAGGTTTTATAATTATGTATAAATAGTATCATAGCAAATACATC
Organism: Sapajus apella; assembly: GCF_009761245.1. Taxonomy (NCBI): domain Eukaryota; kingdom Metazoa; phylum Chordata; class Mammalia; order Primates; family Cebidae; genus Sapajus; species Sapajus apella. Next base: position 1,746,899 of record NW_022437104.1, read on the forward strand.
ACTCTGTAACTTGCTTTTTCACTCAAGATTATAGTTTTGAGGGTTTTTGTATAAATTTAGGGAGTACCAGTGCAGTTTTGTTACATGAATATATTGTGTAGTGGTGAAGTCTGGGCTTTTAGTGTACCTATCAGCCAAATAACGTACATTGTACCCATTAAGTAACTTCTCATCATCCATTCCCTTCTACCCCCCACCCTTCTGAGTCTCCAGTGTCTATTATTCCACTCTCTATGTCCACGTGTACACATTATTGAGAAAATGCATTTAATTTTCTGTTTCTGCATTATTTTACTTATGATAGTGGCCTCCAGTTCTATCCAAGTTGTTGCAAAAGACATAATTTCATTCTTTTCATGGCTCAATAGTATTCCATGGTGTGTATATATATAACATTTTCTTTATCCCTTTATGCAGCTTTGTATAATGTGATAAAGAAATGTGATATAATGTGATATATATACATATATGTGTGTATATATATATATATATATACATATCACATTTTTTTAATCCAATCATCCATTGATGGACATTTAGGTTGATTCCATATCTTTGCTATTGTGAATAGTGCTGCTATGAACATATATAAGTGCAGGTATGTTTTTAATATAATGATTTATTTTCCTTTGGGTAGGTAACCAGTAGT